>NC_041231.1:50612472-50665308 GCF_002837175.3 Physeter macrocephalus | reverse complement strand
TGCCAACAAACACATGAAAGGATGCTCAACACCACTAATCATTAGAGAAAAGCAAATCAAAACTACAATGAGGTATCACCTCACGCCAGTCAGAATGGCCATCATCAAAAAATCTACAAACAATCAATGCTGGAGAGGGTGTGGAGAAAAGGGAACCCTCTTGTACTGGTGGTAGGAATGTAAATTGATACAGCCGCTATGGAGAACAGTACAGAGGTTCCTTAAAAAACTAAAAATAGAACTACCATATGACCCAGCAATCCCACTACTGGGCATATACCCTGAGAAAACCATAATTCAAAAAGAGTCATGTACCACAATGTTCACTGCAGCTCTATTTACAATAGCCAGGACATGGAAGCAACCTAAGTGTCCATCAGCAGATGAATGGATAAAGAAGATGTGGCACATATATAATGGAATATTACTCAGCCATAAAAAGAAACGAAATTGAGTTATTTGTAGTGAGGTGGATGGACCTACAGTCTGTCATACAGAGTGAAGTAAGTCAGAAAGAGAAAAACAAATACCGTATGCTAATACATATATATGGAATCTAAAAAAAAGAAAGAAAATATGGTTCTGAAGAACCTAGGGGCAGGAGAGGAATAAAGACGCAGACATAGAGAATGGACTTGAAGACACAGGGAGGGGGAAGGGTAAGCTGAGACGAAGTGAAAGAGTGGCAATGACATATATACACTACCAAACGTAAAACAGATAGCTAGTGGGAAGCAGCCGCATAGCACAGGGAAATCAGCTCGTGCTTTGTGACCACCTAGAGGGGTGGGATAGGGAGAGTGGGAGGGAGACGCAAGAGGGAGGGGATATGGGGATATATGTGTACGTATAGCTGATTCACTGTGTTATACAGCAGCAACTAACACAACAATGTAAAGCAATTATACTCCAATAAAGATGTTAAAATAAAATAAAATTAGAGATTTAACTAAGCAAAAATAAATAAATAAATACATAAAATAAAAGGGTGAAAAGGCCTGTTGGTGGAATGTAAATTGGTACCATTATGGAGCACAGTATGGAGGTTCCTTAAAAAACTAAATACAGAACTACCATATGACCCAGCAATCCCCCTCTTGGGCATATATCTGGAGAAAATCATAAATTGAAAAGATACATGCACCCCAACATTCACTGCAGCATTATTTACAATAGCCAAGACATGGAAGCAATCTAAATGTCCAATGACAGAGGAGTGGATAAAGAAGATGTGGTACATATATACAACGGAATATTAGCCATAAAAAAGAATGAAATAATGCTATTTGCAGCAAGATGGATGCAACTAGAGATGATCATACTAAGTGAAGTAAGGCAGAAAGAGAAAGACAAATATATGATATTGCTTATATGTGGAATCTAAAAAAATGGCACAAATGAACTTATTTACAAAATAGAAATAGAGTCACAGATGTAGAAAACAAACTTATGGTTTAGGAAAAGGGGAGGGGAAGGGATAAATTGGGAGATTGGGATTGACGTATACATACTACTATATATAAAATAGATAACTAATAAGGACCTACTGTACAGCACAGAGAACTCTACTCAATACTCTGTAATGACCTATATGTGAAAAGAATCTAAAAAAGAGTGGATATATGTATATATATGTAACTGATTTACTTTGCTGTACACATGAAACTAACACAACATTGTAAATCAACTATACTCCAAAAAAAATTAAAAAAATAAAAGGGTGAAAAGGCAACTTGTAAAGCAGTAAAAGTTACTTGCAATACATATATCCAACAAAGCATTTGTATCCAGAACATATAAAGAATTCTTAAGATGGACAAGAAAATGATAATCCTCTAGAATACAGGCAAAATACTTAGATATTTACAGAAAGGGGATATTCAAACACCCAACAAACATTTTGAAAGATGCTCAACTTCATCAATCACCAGGGAAGGTATCACTCCCTACCCACTAGAATGGCTTAAAATTAAAAGGCTGATAACACCAAGAGCTGGTGAGGATGTAAAGCAACCAGAACTCTCAAACATTGCTGGTTAGAGTGTAATTTGGTAAACCAGTTTGGAAATCTGTCTGGCAGTATCTACTAAAGTTGAATATATGTAGACCCTTTGACCCAATAATTCCAGTTTTAAGTATAACCCATCAGAATGTGTTCCTATGTTCACCAAAAGACATGCAGAACACTACTGTATTTACCAAATTTAGAAACCACCCATCAAAAGCAGTATTTATCAACAAAAAACAGTTTGATATACTCATACAATGGAATATTTAATACTATACAGCAATGAGAAAGAAACATCTACAATTAAGTAAAAAAGTACAGATGAATCTCAAAAATGTTGAGCAAAAGCAGCCAGAAACAAAATAATACAAATTGTATGATTCCATTTATGTAAAGCACAAAATCAGGCAAATCTCATATATTAGGAGTTGACGAAAATCTGAATTAAAACATATGACTGAGATGGTTATTAAAACAATCTCTACTTCAAAGACTTAACATATTTTACCTTTTCATCCCCTTGCTCAGGCACGTGAGCAAACTTGCACTGTGATCGCTCACAGCCACGTAATGTATTAAAATGAAATTTGCAATATCTATGGGGTATCATCAACCCTAGGGGCTTCTGGAACACCTAGAAAATTAGACAAATTCCTTTTCTGTGTTAACTGTAAAACACTTACTGCAATCAAGTGAGAAAGTATTTGAAACAACCAGAAATATTATACATCCAAAAAAGTATCATGATAAATTGTTTGCTGACTTGATAAAAAGTAACTCCAAACAATTTATATTTTTAAAAATTATGAAAAAAATCAATTTAAAGTTATTTGTCTGAATTTTTGCAATTTCCTTTAGTGTAAAACTTTTATATTTCATCAAAGTTACTACCATTTTACTTTACTTGGTTTTAAAAGTTTATACTTTCCCTCCTCCTTTTCATGTGCCTGCTCTTTTAACTTGTATAAAAAGTTAATTCTGTAATAATATGCACATTTCAGATGCATTTATTAGAACCAAAAATTTCCTTAGCTTTTCTGATTAACGGAAAAAGGCAATGAGTGAAAGCTTTTTACAACAGGCTTTTCCTATCAATTGCTTTATATCACTAGCTTTCTCCTTCATCACAGAGAACTATTCATCCTGTATTTTCTGTTTTGGATATCCCATCCCCCACCCTTCTGCCTTAAACCTGTTATACTGTTTGTGAATATCCTCTGAATCGCTACCCATTTTCTGTCCCTTACCACCAACCCCCATTTAAAATCCATAAAATGTCCAGAACTGCTTAAATGATGATAGGGAAATTAATCAGAAAGCCCCAAAGTACAGGCTCATAAGATTATTATTATTATTTTTAATGGGGTGCTTACCCCTACATTTTTTTCCCTCTTAAATATTTCACAAATTTCAGGATCCTGCGGCTTTAGAAGAGAATGTTTTCCTGGAAATCTGAAATCTAGAAATGATTAAGAATGACATTACATTCCAATATGTTACAACTTATTCCTTTCATAACAATCAAACAGACGACTACTACTATCTGCTTTAATATTTCACTTTGGACTTCTTGTGCTCAGTTTAAGGTCTGCTGCTGTGGTATGTTCCTGTGAAATATACAGTAATTTACATCTTAGGTGTTCCTTAAGGATGTCTAGATCTGAACTTAATATTTTAAATTCATTATAAGCTAAAGATGCTTTCTTAAAAGCCTTACATCGCAGAATTGAGTACTATATTCAAATGATTGTAAGTTAAACAGACAAATATTACACACAATAAACCTTTCTTAGGGAAGAACTGACAAACCCAGGTGCTATGGACCGACTGTGTTTCCCCCCTAATTCATATATTGAAGCCTTAACCCCCGAAGTGACTGTATTTGGAGTTAGGGCCTTTTGCAGAAGTAATTAAGGTTAAATGGGGTTGTAAAAATGAGGCCCTGATCTGATAGAATCAATGTCTTTATAAGAGACACCAGACAACTCTGTCTCTGTCTCTCTCTCTCTCCCCCCGCCCCACCCCATGCACATGCACCAAGGAAAGGCCATGTGAGGACTTAGTGAAAAGGCTGCCGTCTGTAAGCCAGGAAGACAGCCAGAAACTGAACTCCACTAGAAACTTGATCTTGGACTTCTAGCTTCCAGAACTGTGTGAAATGAATATTTGTTGTTTAAGCCACCCTGTCTGTGGCATTTTGTTATGGCAGCCCAAGCTATTATACCAGGGATCATTATCCTTTAATGTTAGTCGTTTAAAATGAGAATTAGGACATTTAAAAATTATTTTTTCTAAAGATAACACAAAAATGTTTTTTATCTTAAGTAATTTCACTTTTCATTTTGGCAGCATCCAGATATAATTTGGGACAAGCTGATGTTTTTGCTGCATAGCTTTGCAGGACTTTTCATTATGAAACCTGTAAAGCCTTTTAAGCTAAAACATGTGATCATCATGGGCTTGCTGCTATAGTAAACAACACCAGGCAGCATGAAGTCAGTAATGGGAGGTCCGGAAGAGTTAGGTGTGAGCTACATACACAAGAGGATTTTATTGTTTCTAAATTAATTCTTCAATCTAGTTTATTTTTTCACAGCATTATGAATTATCAAAAAAAGACACAAATTCTAAACTACATTCTAAATTTCTAAAACACTCACTTAAAATATGAATATTTTAGGTATAGACTATAATTTACCTATACTACCACTATCGCATAAATACAGATATCTCAGAAGTTGTTCCATCAAAAGTACTAACTAAAGGTACACAAACCTTCTAATCTTAGCATATCCTATACTTGTTTCAATTTTTTTCTTTTCTTTTGTTTTTTGGGCCCTGCCACACAGCTTGCGGGATCTTAGTTCACTGACCAGGGATTGAACTCGTGCCCCCTGCAGTGGATGTGCAGAGTCCTAACCACTGGACTGCCGCCAGGGAATTCCCTCAATTTTTTTCTTAACTTTTTTGTTTTGGGGGGAAAAATCTCCTGTATCACTTCTATATTATCAAAAGCCAACAGAATTTTACGAAGAAAATTGTACCATTCATCCAGGGCTTCAGTAATGTGTCTTCCTGATGAGCACTTAGATTCAAAGGTGGCACTGATACGCACAGAGGTTTGGGGCCCAGTGCTGCCAACTGACATTCACCAACCACATTCTCTGTATTTTTAGAATAATTGCTGTGTGAGCAGAAAAACAAAAATCAGAATTTAAATTTATTCTAAAAACATAAAGTAATAAGAATCAAATAAGTAGAAACACATCCTAATGATAGTACTGATGTAATCTACATACTATGCTGTGTACTACCATCATATAGTATGATTCTTCAGTATTTTCAAAAGGTTGTTCCTGCCTTCTTAACTAGAAAACTGATACTTGTTAAATGGCTAGGGTATGGGTAGAAGTGGGGTGGTGGGGTTAAAACTAGAACAAAGTATTTCTGATCATGTCAGACAAAAGGTTTGAGGAGGAACTGGACTAGCATCCAAATCCAGAAAAGATCATGCAATGATTCTATTAATAGTGCAATAAAATAAATGAATTGTAAGTTATTCTTCAGGACATGTATATATAATAAATTTATACATGTACTTGAGACCTTCCTTTGGGAAGAAGGTATAAGAAATGCATTGTTCTAGGCTACTGATTTAAACAGCTTTGACTGTGTTCTAATATGTGAGATCCTATATAGCCAATTAAAAAAAAAACCTTAATTTGGAGGTCACTTACCTAGAAAAATAAATAACTTAAGCAAGGGGGAGGGTGGAAAGTACCTCAGAGCTATCAGATATAAATGAATTTACTTTTTTGGAGAAAGACTTATACCCTCATTCAGATACTACAGTATTTTACCTTAAACACAATTCTAATAAAGCTTTTTCAGCTGTGGTTCCCTTGGCCAGTGGAGAGTAAAAATAGTAAGAAAAGGGGCCAATGCTTGTAACAGTTGAAACCTAGTAGCACTGATGGGAGTTCAATAATTTCACACAAAATAAAAATATTTGCTTCTCTTTCCAACTTGGGATATCATTGATATGTGCAATTATCATACGCCCCCTCCAAATAAAACAAAATAAAAGCAGTAACATAAAACAAATATGAATTATGGAATTTTATAGATGGAAAAGATTATCTAGAAAAATTCTCTTATTTTGATTGGGCAATGAAACCCAGGGTAATGTGGTGACTTACCCAATGTCACACTCCTGCTCATTATGGCAGAGCCAAGGTGATGACAAAACTCTGCAGGCTGCAAATATTCAGCTTGTAAGCAAAATGTTTTTAATAGGAAAAAAAAAGTTAACCTTGTCACATTTTCATTTTAAGATCTTCAAGTGGGCATGAACCATACAGGCTTCTATGCCAATCTAATTCTTACCTAGGCTTTTCTTTAACATAATGGTTCTCAAACTTGAACATGCAGCAGGATTAGTTGGTGACCTTGTTGAAATACAGATTGATGGGCCCCATTTCCAGAGTTTCTGATTCAGTAGGTCAGGGGTGGGAACAAATAATTTACATTTCTGACAAGTTCCCACATGATGCAGCTGCTCCAAGGACCACACTTTGAAAAACACTGTCTTCACATAAAAGAACTTGAACATATTTGTCACCTGACTTGACTATGCCTTGCCTCAACAGCAAAACATGTGTGCGGGGTGGACCAAATTACCTCCAAGGTGTCCTCTAAATCTAAATTTGGTATCTGTATATGTTCCAGTGAGTGTACTGTAGCTCTCAGTACTAATCGCTGCAGACATAGAAGATACCTGCAAATTGCAATGTTCATCTGATTTCAGCTAGTCTTACCTTCATAGAAGTCACATACACATCTTTTCTTCTTTTGTTTTATCACTATTCCTCATTCCTCCCTCAAAAAATATTTTAATGGCTCCAAACACTTAGTGATAGCTTTAAGGTAACTTACAATATCCCTGACATCTGTATACACCTGACACATTAATTAAATAATATCCATGTATTGTTTATGGCATAGTATCCCAAGTATATACAGGAGAGAATGAAAAATATGCTCAAGATACAAATTACATGAATGACTATTTTAACACTATGTAATTAAAAATTATGTTACAGACCTTTTGCAAACTTCATAAATATCTTCTTTTTCTTCTTGAATAGTCACCTTGTCCAAAAATCTACACTGTGAAGAGATTATGGTTTAAAGAGTATAAGTGACTATCTCTGCATTCCATATTAGGCTATGAGGCTTACCAGATCAGAATGTACTAGATGTTAATTAAATGACTAGCTTATGGTCAAGCAGGAAAATAATTCTACTGTACATTATTTAAAATATGAACACTGATTTTAAAATTTCTGCTGTTGAGAAAAACTAATATAAATCAATATATTTTTCCCAGTTTTTGATGTCAGCTTTAATTATGCAAGCCACCATTTCAAATTATTTTGGACAATTAAAGTTATATTTCTTTTTATTCAGAAAAAAACAGCTTTGAGTGATTTTTATTTTTAGGTGGTATTTACCAACATAAATGTATTTTTCATTAGAAATATTTATATGTATTTAAAACACTGCTACACTTAAAGCACTTTACAATTAGTAATTAGTGTTTTGGGAATTGTGATTCTCTAATTATAAGAAAATTATACATACTAGACCTTTGAAAAAACGGGCACCAAGAAAATAAACACCCCAAATCACCTATCATTTGGGCAGCCAGAGATAACCACTTAATATCTTACTTTATCTTTCTAGTCTTTTTGAAGTACACAATCATATTTTACAATAATGGTACACACTATATATACAACTGTAACTATAAAAATCAACTGAGTAACGTGAAACACTAGCAAACAGAAAGACATACCATGTTCCTGGATGAGAATGTTAAAGGTAAAAAATGTTAATTGCCTGCAAATTAATTTATACGTTTAAAAAATTACTTTACAATGTGTGTGTAAAGCTCTTAGAAGAACGTAAGAATAGCCAAAAATATTTTAGATTTATAATACATGTTAGTATCTTTTAAAGCAAGCCTTCCTGACTGTTTTTATTTTTCAAGTAATTGACAGTCTGGAATTGGTACAGGACCTGAGCAATTAATGAAATAAAAGACAAGTAAAAGAATCATTCTAGGCTTCCCTGGTGGCGCAGTGGTTGAGAGTCCGCCTGCCAGAGTGACATCTGAGTTTTCCTTTTGACACTGAAAAGACCTCTTCTTGGGCTTCCCTGGTGGCGCAGTGGTTAGGAATCCGCCTGCCAGAGCAGGGGACACGGGTTCGTGCCCCAGTCCGGGAAGATCCCACATGCCGCGGAGCGGCTGGGCCCGTGATCCATGGCCGCTGAGCCTGTGCGTCGGAAGCCTGTGCTCCGCAACGGGAGAGGCCACAACAGTGAGAGGCCCGCGTACAGCAAAAAAAAAAAAAAAAAGAATCATTCTATACATAAAAATTGAAACTATTAAAGATGGCATCTGGGGCTTCCCTGGTGGCGCAGTGGTTGCGCGTCCGCCTGCCGATGATGGCATCTGAAATCTGTGAGGAAATGATTCAATAAATAGTAATAGAACAACAGGCTAGCTGACTGGATGGAAAAAAGCTTGGTACCAATTCACCATATGCCAAAATACTTTAGGTTCATTAAAGATTTAAATATAAAAAATACTGAAAGTATCAAAAATAAAATAAAGGTTAGTAGTTATATAATTTGGAGGGTGGAGAAAGCCTAAGCTGACACCAAAGGCAGAAACCATGAATTATGTTATTGGTAGGTTTGAATACAAACATTTAAAATATTTTCATATGCTAAGATGACAAAAGTCACCTGTCAAAATAAGAACTGAAAGGTTACATTGTTTCTACATTTTTTCTTCCAAGATAAAATTTAGATTTATATTGATAAAAAATTTAAACATAATAAATAACACCAAAAAAGCACTAGAAAAAGATACAGGTGAACACTTTTAATCCAGAAACAGGGAAGGGTTTCTCTAAATACAACTTGTAACTCAAATATCATAAAATAAAACATACATTTGAGGGGCTTCCCTGGTGGCTCAGTGGTTGAGAATCTGCCTGCCAATGCAGGGGACACGGGTTTGAGCCCTGGTCTGGGAAGATCCCACATGCTGCAGAGCAACTAGGCCTGTGAGCCACAACTACTGAGCCTGTGCGTCTGGAGCCTGTGCTCCGCAACAGGAGAGGCCACAACAGTGAGAGGTCTGAGCAACGCGATGAAGAGTGGTCCCCGCTCACCGCAACTAGAGAAAGCCCTCGCCCAGAAACAAAGACCCAACACGCCAAAAATAAATAAATAAAATAAAACAACAACAACAAAAAAACCCCACAAAAAAACACATACATTTGACTAAATAAAAATAAAAAGCTCCTAAACCAAGTCAAACACAAATGAAAAAACAGGAAAAAGTATGGCAACATATGACAAAGAACAAATATGCTTAATATATGAAAAGTTCCTGCAAATAAAAAAAGATCAAAATCCCAAAAGAAAAATGGGCAAAGGATGTAAAAAAGAAGTTCACAGAAGAAAATGTAAATGGCTTTTACACATACTAAAAGATGCTTAACTAGACTCATAAGAGAAAAGCAAATGAAAAGTCATTTGTAAAAATGTACAGATGGACAAAAATAAAAAAATTTTAATACTGAGTTGGTGAGTGTGTGGGGGAGAAAACTGTCATTCCCATACAATGTTGATGGAAGCATAAATCAAAGCAATCTCTATGTAGGGCAATCTGAAAATTCTACTTCTAAGAATTAATCCAAAAATGCTTGCACATATGCAAAATGCCTTATGCTCAAGGATGCATAATGCAACAATGTTAAAATAGCAAAAAATGGGAACAAACCAAGTGTCCATCAACACTGTAACTTGTTGAATAGAGTATACCCATATAGTGGATAATTATATAATTGTAAAAACAAAGTATCATTACATATATGGAAAGGAAACAATCTCCATTATACATTAAGTTAAAAAAAGACAAAGAATGATAAGCTGTCATTTGTATAAAATTAAAAAGAATACACAATAGGTCCAGTTTGAGAAATGGCAAATAAGTATCTCTTATTGGGCTAATCCTTCTTCAGGTAACAACTGTAACTCTCAGATGAACTATAAAAAAAGACTCTGCCTGAAAACACTGGAGAGATATGAAAAGTAGGCAGAATCTGGAGGGAAAGAGAGAATGACACTGGGTAACAGTCCTGTTTTTATGGATTTATTCTTAAAGAGAGGCCTTAATTGGTTGGAGCCACTGGGGAAGGCTAAAAATTTGCCAGACTGACACAAAGAACCAGAAGACAGAGTACAGGGCAAAGTCAGAAACTGGGAAGTGAGACTGGGAATCCTGGAAACAGGAGAGCCTAAGAGAGAAAGCCCCCAAATCTGCTTTAAACTTGGTCCAAATCTCTAGCTGACCCTTGATCTACACCTTTGTAAGGTAGACTCCAAACAACCCAGATGACACTAAACGAACTGAATAAACATTTCAACTGCCTACTACCGCAGGGGAGTAATCTGGAGGCCAAGTCCACCCAAGTTAAAACCTAAGCATGCAATTACCAGACAGCCCAGCAACTGCAAACTTGGGCATTTATTTCAAAATACCAAAGTTACAGAGATGGAAAACATTATGAATGGTTACTAAGGTTACGGAAGTTAGGGGCAGGGAGGGATGTGTGACAAAGGGGTAGAATAAGGAATATCTTTGTAGTGATGGCATAATTATCTTTTTTTTTTTTTGGCGGTACGCGGGCCTCTCACTGTTGTGGCCTCTCCCGTTGCAGAGCACAGGCTCCAGACGCGCAGGCTCAGCGGCCATGGCTCACGGGCCCAGCCGCTCCGCGGCATGTGGGATCTTCCCAGACCGGGGCACGAACCTGTGTCCCCTGCATCGGCAGGCGGACTCTCAACCACTGTGCCACCAGGGAAGCCCGGCATAATTATCTTGATTGCAGTGGTGGCTACAAAAATCTGCACACTTGATAATATACACAGAACTACATATACTCATTATACTAATACCAAATTTCTGCTTCTGATATTGTGCTTTAAGATGTAATCATGGAGGAAAACTACTTTTGCAACTTCCTGTGAATTTACAAGTGTTTCACAATAAAAATTAAAAAGTACACTAGCATTTCAACTATCTGGGGCTCAAAACTAGAATCATTAAGCAACTACTACCATGGTAAATCTAAAAATTGTTATATATGGATTCTGGGTATAACTGATATACAACAGAAAGAAAAAACAAGGTCTGTGGAAAAGACAGAAATATATATATATATGTAAAAGATCAGTAAGGAAGCATTTTTAAAAACTCACAGAAAACCATACATAAAAGCAGAAAAGTGGTAGGCTAGACATATGTCCTATAAATCAACCTATTTACCCTCTAAAGTTCCTAAAATATAAGGTGAGAGATGGATAAAGTTTGTTAATTCCCAAATTTTAGGGCCAGATATTTTAAAGACAAATATTATTGACAGGGTCATGTATCAATATTTTCTAAAGAGTTGCTACTTTGAAGCTTACCATGGTATCAGAAAGATAAAAGTATCATTCCCCTTCCCTTAAACAAATCCAAAAAGTAGTACCACACTAGGAAGCAGCTAAATGATTTTGGGGATTATTTTTAAAAGAGCTAATATTGAAAACAGTCTACATCTTTAAATATTTAGTGTTAAGAACTCACTGAATTCTGGCAAACATCTCTTAAAATCTATCCTCGCAGAATTGAAAGCAAAAAGTCTTCTCTTCTGCTTTAAGTAGAATAGAGTACAAACTGTTTATTTTTTAATGCTTTAGAGCAAAGGTTGGAAAACTATAGCCTGCAGGCTGCCTGTTTTTGTAAATAAAGTTTTATTTGAACACAGCAATTGACATTTGTTTACATATTGTCTATGGCTTCTTTCTCCTTACAATAACAGAGCTGAGTAGCTAGGACAGCAACCATATGGCCCACAAAGCCAGACAAATATTTACTATCTAGTCTTAAAGAAAAGGTTTGCTGACCCCTGCTATAGCGTCAAGGGATTCTACTGTGTGACCCTGGACAAGATACTAAGTCTCAGGTTTTTCATCTGCAAAGGGAAATAGCAGTACACACTTCATGTGCAGTAAAGGATTAACGCAGTAAATCTGGGTTGTCCACATGCCATATGTTAAAGGCCTGGCCTGTGACCTGCTCCTAGAAGGTAACTTCTAAGCCCTTGGAATATGCTGCCTGATTGTGTGTCTTTGTTTACCTGGGTGTCTGGGATCACAACAGATAGTGTAAGCTGACAGTGTAATTTATGGAAGAGGCCTTGGGCCACTCCAGAAAGTCTTTGTGATTTATGACGGAGTCCTTGAGCCATGTGGTATCAGCTTGACCTCTGGAGAGACTGGATGGAAATTGAGTGACTAAGGTCAGCTATGCAGGTGGTCAACCATGCCGATGTGACTGACCCCAATAAAAACCCTGACCAAGCTTCAGGCAAGTCCCTGGCTGGCAATATTGTTTTTGTCATACATCACTCCTGGGAGAAGCAAGCAGTGTCCACGTGACTCTATTGGGAGAGAAAAACTGGAAGCTTGTACTCAGTTTCTCCTGTGCTCTGCCCTATGTGACTCTTTCTTTTTGCTGACTTTAATCTGTATTCTTTCACGGAAATAAACTGTAACCTTGAGTTACAATAACAGCTTTGCTGATCTCTGTGAGTTCTTCTAGCAAATCACTGAACCTGAGGGTGGTTTTGGGAACTCCTGAACAGCACCTCCTTATATCATAGGGATAAGATATAACCAGTGCTAAGTCTCTAGCACTGGCTGGCTGGCATTTAATAAAGGCTCAATACATACTGTCTGTTATCATCAAACCATTAAGCAAATACTTTGTGATATTTTTATTCATGCTACAGGACACTTCTAACATTTAAAGACAATTTTTTTTTGATGTGGACCATTTTTTAAAGTCTTTATTGAATTTGTTACAATATTGCTTCTGTTTTATGTTTTGATTTTTTGGCCCCAAGGCATGTGGGATCTTAGCTCTCCAACCAGGGATCAAACCTGCACCCCCTGCAATGGAAGGCGAAGTCCTAACCACTGGACCTCCAGGGAAGTCCCTAAAGACTATTTTCAAATGAGGTTCACATTCAATATTCATTCAACAACCATTTGGGACTTCCCTGGCAGTCCAGTGGTTAAGATTCTGTGCTTCCATTGCAGGGCACACAGGTTTGATTCCTGGTCGGGGAAGTAATATCCTGCATGCCATGCGGGGCGGCCAAAAAAACCCAATCATTTGTGTTATTACTCTGTATCAGCCACTGCTCTAGGTGCTAAAGATTCATTTGTGAGCAAAATGGACAAAAATTTTTGCCTTTATGGAGTTTCATTCTAGCAGGAAGAGACAGAGATAAATATAAATAAGTAAATGTAAAGTATATTATATCATGATAAGTACAAGAAAGGGGGATATGAAATGTTGACAGAACGGAGAATACTGGAATTTTAGGTTGGATGGCTAGGGGAGGTCTCCCTGAGAACATGAAATTTGAGTAAAGATGTGAAGGAAATAAGAAAGTAAGCTATATCTTTTTTTTTTTTAGGAGGTAAAATGGCAAGGGCAAAGGCCGTGAAGTGGGAGAAAGCCTGGTTTGTTCCAAGAACAGCAAGGAGGCTAATGTGGTCAGAGTAAAATGGATAAGGAGAGTAGTCAAAGAGATCAGAGAGGTAACAGTGTAGGGGAGGGGTACGGGGAACAGGTAAAGGGCCATGTAGGTCACAGTAAGGAATCTGAATATGAAAAGCCACTGGAGAGTTTGAAGCAGAAGAATAACATGATCTAATTTATGCTATGTTGAGAATAAACTACAAGACGACAATATCAGAAGCTGGAGAAATGTTAGGAGACCACTGCAGTAATTCAGGCAGGAGATGGTATTAGGCGGGGCCTGGGCCTGGGCCTGTGTGGTATGTGTGGGAGTGATGAAAAGTGAATACTTTCCAGACATCATCTGAAGCTAAGGCCAGCAGGATTTCCTTACAGTCTGGATATGGAGTGAGAGAAAAAGAAAGTAAGGAAATCCAAGGTTTTTGAGCCTAAAGGGAAAATTACAGGAACGGCTGGTTTGTGGTAGGATAGGGGACATCTAACAGGAGGTCAGTTTTGAACACGTTAAGTTTGAGAAGTGTAATTGGACATCCAAGTGGAAAAATCAAGTAGGCAACTAGACAGAACGGTCTGCAGCTCAGAGACGAAGTTCAAGCTGGAGATATCAATTTGAGAGTCTTAGCACACAGATGGCATTCAATGCAATGAGGTTGGATGAGACCATCTAAGGAGCAAATCTAGATAGAAAAAAGAATAGACTCCTGGTCTAGGCACTGGGTCGCTCCAACATGTAGAGGTCAGGGAGATCAGGAGAGACCAGCGAAACCAACTGGGAAGTTGCAGACAGACAGGACACTAGGCATGCATGTTTAACCTGAAAGCCATGTGAAAAAAATGTTTCAAGGAAAGCGTGATCAACTGTTAAATACTGGTGATAGGTTAAGTAAGGTTAAGACTGAACTAAGTCTATTAGATTCAGCAACGAGCAGGTCACTGGAGAGTTTAAGACAGGTAGTTTTGGTGGAGGTGAAGGTGAGTATCTTTAGAACTGGAGGAGAGAAACTGGGGATAGAGGTTCTAGACAAGTCTTTGGAGAAATAGGACGACAGGTGAAAAGGAAAATGGGACCATGAAAGTGTATTTTTGGTTTTGTTTGAAGATGGGAGAAAAGCATGCTTATGTTGAAGAGAATGATCCAGTAATGAAAGGAGAATTACTGGAGTAGTATTTTAAGAGAGGGAAGAGATGGATTCTAGCACACAGGTGAAGAGAATAGCCTTGGCCTGTTCATCCAGTGTAATAGAAGTGAAGCTGGAGTTTTGGGAACAGGTGCAGGTAGGTGGCCTAATGTATTGGTAGGAACTTAGGAAGTTCTTTTCCAATTATTTCAATTTTCTTGGTAGGTAGGAAACAAGTAGGAAAAAAGGTTGTTAGCTATGAGGACAAATGAGGAGGAATAAGGAGAAAGAAGAAAACATGAAATAGTTGTCTAGGAGTCAACTAAATTATTCAAAAGGTTAAGACAATCATACACACTATCTGGCAGATAACTGATACCCCAAATTTTCTCCGTATCATACACCAGTGGTATGTTCCAACATCAAGTTAGGTTTAGCTCCGATTCCTATGCCTTCTATATCTGTGGTCGAATAACCGATGCTTGCATTCATAGCACTCAGGCACTATGATATTCTAAAATTTCAAAGAAGATCAAATGATATTCAGTACTTTGTACTTAGTGAGGCAGGAAGATATGTAACAATTTAGAAAGATTTACATAGGTTTGAGAAGAACTTTAGGATTCTAAAAAGCTAAATATATAATTAAACAGCACACCCCATTTTCCCAGACAAGTGAAACTCTATTAATACTGTGCTTATGGCAAGCATCAAGCTAGTATGTCCCATGGCCAGAATGAAGTGACTCTTTTACTCAACAAAAAGGCCATTCCCTTGTCACCTGACAGCACTGCTAAGATGGACTTCTGTATTTACCACTATTTGGACCAAGAAATAAGAAAATGCAAAAGATTCCCTAGTACCTTTTCATCCAAGTCTGAATTTTTTGTGCGTTCACTGACGTCTCCCAGTTTTTCATATGAAGAAGTCTCATTAGTAACTGCACCTAAGGAAATGTTTGCACCTTTGGAATCATGTTTTATCTCACTTGCTGAAAAGAAATAATATTCAACTGTAGAAACTTTAAATGACAAAATAACCAAGTCATTTAAAGATTGTTCTAAAAATGAGTTAGAATTCAGAGACTCTTTTAAAGTCCAATGTGACAAATATGAAGCAGCATTTTCAGCAAATTATACATTTATTCCTCCCTCTCTATCAAAATAACTCCATTACATGGTATAAAAAGAATTGGCAGTAAGACAAAATTGAGACATAAAGATAAATTTAAGAATCTTTCTTGATCATGTCCATCTATTTTTCAATACATTTTTAAAACTTGAAAGTTTTTGAAATTAACTTTCAAATTATTTCCTGTAAAGATTCAGTTATTTAAACTTAGGATTAGCTATTATTAAAAAAATATTAAAAAGGACTCAGATTTAAAATGTGGTAAAGCTTAAATATATATTTCAATTTCAAAAATGAGACTACAAAAATTGCTAAGGTCAATTATCTTTTGTAGATAAAGCCTAAGAAAGTTATTTCTTAAATAATCAACTGGAAAATTTCTCAAAATCTGATCTGCCAACCAGGCAAAACTGAGGAAAACTCACAAACTGTAAAACGTGGTTGACAGACTCTAAAATGAAAAGCTTCCTATTTTAATGAATTCATTCTGACTGTGCCTAAATAGAGATATAAAAATACTTCAATATTACACATTCTGAAAATGTCAAATTTTACCTGCTGACAAGGAAGCACAGATCTCTGACTTCATCGATTCAGGATCCAGTACAGGGAGTTCTCTATTATAAAGCAAACAGAGCTTACACATCATAACATATTCTAGCAGAACTATCCACTCTTCTAAACATTACACAATACTAGCTTTAGCAGCTGGTGAACATCAGCTCAAGTCCTCCAAAGCCAGAGTACTATTCTGGGATAGCACACCCAAGCAGATTCTGCATTTGGTTCTTTCATCACATTCACCACAATTGTTAGGGAGTGCTGCCACTCAAACTTTGTTACTCAGAGAGAACTCATGATATATACCAAGCATTTAAAACATTTTTAAAGTATTACACCAATGCAAGATAATGTTTACCTCCTACTCTTAAGCATGTGTATGTATGTCTTACCACCAATGTAAAAGGAAGAGTGTGAGAGCAGTTTGAGTCTCTTTTTGTAGTCTCTGAAGACAGCCTAAGGTCTAAAGGTAACAGCTATGGAGATCAGAGTTAAACCAACCTGGGTTCAAATACTGCTCTGTCACTTACTATGTCAACCGTGGCAAACTTATTTAAATTCTTTGAGTCTAACCATATCTGTAAAATGAGAATACCACCTACCCACAAGGTTATTGTGAGGATTAAATAAGATAAAATGTTCTTAAGGCCAATGGCATAGGCTCAACAAATGAAAACTACAGCTATAGGAGCCACTCAAAAACAAATGGCCAAACACTATTCCATTTTTAAAAACTTGGACAAAAGTATATAAAAGTACACAGAATAAAATATAATAAAGACTTCCCTGGTGGCGCAGTGGTTAAGAATCCGCCTGCCTGGACAAGAATAAAGATGCAGACATAAAGAATGGACTTGAGGACACGGGGAGGGGGAATGGTAAGCTGGGACGAAGTGAGAGGGTAGCACTGACATATATACACTACCAAATGTAAAACAGATAGCTAGTGGGAAGCAGCTGCATAGCACAGGGATGTCAGCTCGGTGCTTTGTGACCACCTAGAGGGGTGGGGTGGGGGGGTGGGAGGGGAGGCGCAAGGGGGAGGAGATGTGGGGATATATGTATACATATAGCTGATTCACTTTGTTATACAGCAGAAACTAACACAACATTGTAAAGCAATTATACTCCAATAAAGATGTTAAAAAAAAGTAAATGCATTTATATAACTTTAAGTTTATAGACACATGTATGAAAACCAATGGCTTTTTAAATTATATAACATTATACTTTGTGAGAGGGATTTTCCTTTCAAGTTTCAATGTTACCTCAATTATTCAGAACCTCAATTCTGCTTTTTAAAAAAATTTTCTCTGAAAATACTATCGTCTTTGATTTTCTGCTTTGAACTACCTTATCATTTAAAAAAACTTGTGTATATAACAACAAAAAAAAAGGAATGCAGGGGACACAGATTCAAGCCCTGGTCCGGGAAGATCCCACATGCCGCGGAGCAACTGAGCCCGTGCGCCACAACTACTGAGCCTGCGCTCTCGAGCCCGCGAGCCACAACTACTGAGCCCACGTGCCACAACTACTGAAGCCTGTGCGCCTAGAGCCCGTGCTCCGCGACGAGAGAAGCCACCGCAATGAGAAGCCCGCACACCACAAGGAGGAGTAGCCACGCTTGCCGCAACGAGAAAAAAGCCCTCGTGCAGCAATGAAGACCCAACGCAGCCAAAAATAAATATAAAATAAATAAATTTTAAAAAGAATGGGAAAATAAAATTACAAACAAGACACAAATATATACAAATCTCCTCCCCCAATTCATACCTCTTGACTCATAACTGTCCACTAGAATATCTCCATTTCAGTATTTCAAAGGTCTCTCCAACTCAACATGTCGAAATTTGACCTCATGATCAGCATCCCTCCCCAATCCTGCCTGTTTTCATCAGAGAATTGTAATGCCCTTCTTTGAAACAAGAGAAACCAGGTATCATCCTTAACTCCTACCTCTGACCTCGCCCCCATTTGATTAATCAATCTTCACTTCCTAAACCTCTCTCAAATCCACTCCCACTTCTGGTTGAAGTCACCATGTCCTTTGGTCTAATTATGACAATAGCTCCTTGCCAATTTATTCTCCACACCAGAGCTATCATGATTTTTAAAATGTAAATCTGATCAAATTCTCTACTTGAAGTAAAGTCCTTCAGTGAATCCCTATATGCTCTTAGGATAAAGTTCAAACTCACCATGAATTCTAGTTTGTCTAGGATGATCTGTGTATGCCTCTTATCCTGGCATATTAATTATTAATACCTCCCCCCACTTCCCTCTCAAATTTTTGCAATTCAGAAGATCAGTTCTATGGTCACCCTATTTACAAAGCCCTGCACGACTGAGCTTTCTGCATATTCTGTAGCTTCATTTCTTGCCACCTGAACACTAAGCCATGGGATGTTATTTCTGTCTCTCAGTTGTAACATGCTCTTCCCTGCAGGCCTACCTATAGACTACTCCTTCCCTCTCAATTTTCTACTCACTTTTCTTCACCTGTTGCCTAGTTCCTATTCATTCTTTAGTGTTCAACTTAAATGTTACTAGGGCGAGGAAGCCTTCAACACCTTGCACTTTTCCTATCATATTTTATTGTATTTGCTTAATCATTTGCAGCCCCTGATAGACTAAAAGCTCTGTGAGAACAAGGTCCATGTGCATCTAGTTGCTAACCATATACTCAGCACCTAACATCCTCCTGGCCAGACACTAGGGAGACGCAAACGAAGATGCCTCTCTCCTGTCTACAAACTCCCAGCATAGGAGGAGGTGCACATACAAGCAGACATAATATACTGAGATCTGTGCCAAGAGAACTACTGGAACAAATCCCTAGAATAATATCTCAGATGTGATTTAGAGGACAAATGAATGAAAAGAAAGGAACTTCTGGATGAAGAAACACATGCAAAAAGATTCAGATAATGACATATTGTGGAAACAGTGAGCTGCCTGCTCTGCTTATCTTTTATTAGCCTCTCCCCACACTTTCCTCCCCACCAACCCCATAGCTGCCAAAGAGAGAATGGATGCAGATCCACCAAAGAGCCATAAAAAGCCATGCCAAGCAATTTAGACTCTATCCTCAGGTGGCTGAAAGCCACCGGAGCACTGTAAGCAGTCACTGGCAGATCAATTTCTACTTCAAAATATTACTGTGGAGGAGGATATACTAAGAGAGTTCAGGAAGATTAACCAGGAGCTAATTGCAATAATCTAGAAGAAATATGAATAAGATAGTAGCAGTGAGAATTGAGAGAAAGGAAAAACCATGAGAGATATTCAAGGTAATAGCATGAATAGGATTAACTGACTCAATAAATAGAGAAGAATTGAGGGCTGTTTCTAATTATACTGAAAGTTACATTCACAAATAGGTACAGCCCAGACACACAGAAGGTTATTCCTTAAAAAAAAAAAAACCCAAAACCCAAAAAAGTAAATAAGTATAGCAAGTGTACTGCTTTAATTTCAAAGTATTACAATAGTATTTTTAATGCTGCTGGTATAGTTCATAAGAGAAACTTTTTACTATGAATAAGTAACTTACAAGGAAGGTAAAATTGCACATGCCACTCGTTAGAAGTAATTTAGTTTTGTTTTCACTTTGCAAGACACAAGGAGATACGAAAAACTTAAATTCATCTAGATTAGGAAAAATAAAATTGTAACCCCCCTAAATATATTATAGCTTTGCATTAGTGGAGTAGAAAGGGGGAAAAATGAAGGGTAGAAGGAGGAAAGGAGAGAAACAGACTTGGGTGAGGCTACAGAATACAGGGAAGCAAAAGAGAAGATCTGAGCAAAAAGGAGAGGAGAAAAAGAGAGGCTTCTGAAGAACTACATAGATTGCATCAGGTTTATCCTCTAACAGAGCATTTTTCAAGGGGGTGATGAAATTTAATGGGTTCCAACCAGGATTTTTAAATAAAACAGAATAAAATACAAAATATGATACTAGACCACATGTAGTAAGGGAAATACTATTTTTATAAATCTATTGTCTTACATATTCATAGGTAGGTACCAGACTGTAATGTAAAATGTATCTTTAGTACGGGTAACTGACAAACAGGTTTGAAGACGACAGCTCTAGAATAATTATTAGCAGAAAAAGCCTGAAAACTAAGAGAATGTTATTGCCCAAGAAAAATTCAGAATGTTATTGCTCAAGAAAAATTCAGAAAAAATTCCCAAGAAAAATTCAGAATGTCCAAGAAAAATTCAGAATGTTACTGCTTCCTTTTGAGATGCTAACTAGCTGAATGCAGTCAATGTCCACTTATTTACACATTCACATATTATTTGCGAAAAGGACTACCATAAACTTACTGGGGCAATTATTCTGCAGATAAGAGTGGCCAAAACCAGAAATATTACAGTATCCAATTCACTGGGCCAGAGGTTCCCAAGCCTGATGCCAGGATGTGAGGTGCTCGGTCTCCTGATATTACAAACGATAACTCCATCAAGTACAGTACCATTTATTTCAGCAAAAACAAACAATGGTTTATGTGGTCCAAAAGAGAAAAAAGTAAAAATCAAAATGATGCTTCTTCATACTGCACCACCTGCTACTTTAAAGAGAAGGATGAGGTCTTCCCTGGTGGCGCAGTGGTTGAGAATCCGCCTGCTATTGCATGGTACACAGGTTCAAGCCCTGGTCTGGGAAGATCCCACATGCCGCGGAGCAACTAAGCCCGTGCATCACAACTACGGAAGCCCGTGTGCCTAGAGCCCATGCTCCGCAACAAGAGAAGCCACCACAATGAGAAACCCACGCACCGCAAGGAAGAATAGCCCCCGCTCGCTGCAACTAGAGAAAGCCCGCATGCAGCAACGAAGACCCAACGCAGCCATAAATAAATAAATGAATGAATTAATTAAAAAAAATAAAGAGGAGGACGAGAGGAAAGGGGTCAAAAAGTAAATAATGTTCTGTGGCAGTCTATAGCATAATGGATTTGAAGCCATGTAAAGAACCAAAGTGCCACTCTTCCAGCATGCTGTTTTGGGGAGGGGAGATCGACTTTGGAGCAGGTTGCCCTGTGTCCAGATCTCAGCTCTGATACTTACTAGCTGTGTGTCCTTTGGAAAGTTAGTGACTTTGACTCAATTTTAAAGATAGGGTCAGTTTCAATCTCAGAATTGTTCTACTTAATGAAATAGCATAAGTAATGTATCTAGCACAGGGTAGACACTAAATGTCAGTTCTTACAATTAAGTGTAAAATTGTGCATTATAGTTAGAATGCCTCAGATATTCAGTGGACAGGGAGAGTGGAGTAAGATGAGCTTCTTGAAAGACAGGCCAAGGAGTCTAAATATATGAGGGAAAGAAAGAGAATGACCTTTACTTTTGCTGGAAACCATTTTTTGTTTTTGGTTTTGGTTTTTTTGGGGTCATTTGGTATTGTAAACCTAGTGACAGAGGCCAGTCTCTTGGGGAACAAACTGATTCCCCAAGATTCTGAGAGAGTAAGTGGGGTGGATTTCTTGAGATGATATAATTTACCCAGGATAGATCCATGCTAGGCATGGTCTAATGGGACTCAAATGCCTGAGCAAAAGTAATAGGCTATTATTTTCTGTACAGTGGTGCTAGGTATTTTTCCCCCTAGAAGTTTATTATTTACCAGCTCTAGAATGTACAATGGCTTTTCACGGATTTAAGTCCAAGTTGCAAAGGTGGTATAAATGATCCAAACTGATCATCAGCACCAATTCTATACCAAGTTCAAATTTTGATGCCTAATTTTCCAACCTTCTTAGTCTGGTATCACCCTACTTATCAAGTCTTAGTTTTACTATTCTTAAACATCTATCTGTTTTAGAAAAAAAGGATTCACTGTCTCCATTTACATATATTCCAATGCTTGAGAAACAGCCTACAACACAGCTGGAATTGAAACCTTAATTCTCTCCCCTCCCTCAATGTATGAGTGACTGGGTTTACAAAGCAAATGAGACATGGACATTTCCCACCCTCAAGAAGTCCAACAGTTTATGTGAGCCACGGAATACAAGATATGGTACACAAAAGTTAAATATCTGTCTCACACACACACACAAAGAGAAAATGATGTTCCCATGGAAAAGGGTCTGAGATATCTACTCTAAACCAAGAACTTATTATAGAGGATAACACCAGAAACAAAAAGGAAAGAAAGAAACAAAAATAGAGAATATACACAAGAGTATATATTCTTGTGCAACTGTATTTACATCAGTGGGTACCAAGATGAAAATCAGCCTGTATTCAGTAACAAAAAATATGTTCTCCTCTCAAGACTTCACTGAACTCATTAAATGTTGCATCTACAAAGAAAATAAAACAAGACTAATAACTGTGTTTACAATAAAATGGGCAAATAAAACATATTTTACCAAAATTATTAAGGTCTACTAGATTAGTGTATGTTTTGTTGGCTAAAGTTAAATTTTCTGATTCCTGTTGTGTAATCAGGCCTGTACAAGGCTCTTAGTTGGCTGACTCAATCTGTTGAGTTCCTAACTATGTGAAATTTAAAAAAAGTAATCATGTTATTTGGTTTTTTGCTATTAAGTTGTATGAATTCCTTATGTATTTTGGATATTAATCCTCCATCAGATACATGATTTGCAAATACTTTCTCCCATTCCATAGGCTGCCTTCTCATTTTGTCTAGACAAATAGTGTATGATCTCACTTATATGTGGAATCTAAAAGAAAGAACTCATAGGAACAGAGATGAATGTTCAGCTAACCTTATTATGGTAATAATTTTGCAACATATACATATATCAAATCATCAAATTGTACACCCTAAACTTACGTAAGTTATAAATCAAATAGGTCTCAAAAAATTTGGAAATAAAGAGAAAAAAGAAAAGTAAAAAAAAAAGTCCAATAGTATTAGCAGGTGAGAGATGTAAATTATATCATCATGAAATCAGTGCCATAAGTGAGGTAGCAAAAGGTGCTGTGGGAAAAGAGAACGGCTCCTACTTCTGTCTGAAGAAGTCATAATCTGCCCTGCACAACCATGTTCATAGCTACCTTTACCTTCTGCCCACATTTTCTTCATTATTTTTCTACCTCTCCAAACTTTCTTCCTTCTTCCCCCTTGTTAATCTAAATCAATCCAACTGTTAAGGATCAGTACAAATTTTGGCTTTTCCAAGAGGCCCTTTCAACCCTCTTTTCTAAACTACTAGTGTTCTTGTACCTCAGTTTACATATTTTTGTTTCAAACACATTAGTCCCCATTTCCCCAGCTATATAGTAATTCCCGTGAATATTTGGCAGATTCTTAAAATCTCAATGATCCACTGTATAATATCACTCGACTGATATTTTAGCATATGTGATTGAACATAATCCTATATTCTAGTACAGATTAACTGTCCAGCACTGACTATTACAGACATTCTCAGATCTCTAACTATACTTACAGGCTAATTCAAAAGTTTTACCTATTTCACCCATTATATATGTCTAAGCTCATCAATTCAAGTCTTATGGAATTAGTTCTAATATGCTTCTAATGTTTTGGATTTTAATATGGACTTCCCCCACGGTGGAGATTGACAATGAATAAGTATTCTAACATAACTTAAATACCTTACAAATTAAGGTAAGGTATTTTGTCTCATGTTTGTCTACCTGTTTTACCAATAAGAGGTAGTCCAGAGCTTCTGACCATTTCTGGGCATAGTCCTCCCATCTTCAATTTCTATTTCTGTAAAACAGAAACTCATTCTAACAGGTTTCAACCTCTCAGTGTCGTACAGTAAGGAAACAGTAATGTACTAATTAGCAACTGATTGGTAAAAGGGAGAGAGCTGACATTAGAAATTATATTTTAAGCTTCATCTAGTTCTACAACCATTAACAATTTTCTGTATAACTATTAGCAGACCCTCTGGTGATCATGCGTCCATTTTTCCCTGTTAAGGTTTACCTTAGCACTGTGGATGACTGTAAAACTGGTATTTCCAGTGCAGAAAAATGAAAATATTAAAATAGCTACTGAGGAAATTTTAAAGTTTATTTAAAAGCCAAAACTTCAGAAGCAGGGAGGAAAGAAAAAGAAGAGCTAAAACAAGTATAATTGGTGCTCCTGCCATAAAAGGAAATGAAGTTACAATAATAGAAAAATTATCTGAAGTAAATTTGATACTTGGTTTGTCTTTTATATCAGGAAAGCAAATGCTGCTGTCTGAAGTTAGAACACAATTTTTAAAAGCCATGATAACAAAACTCAAACTTTTAAATAATCTTTCTTATTAACTTGGGCGAGACTTTTAGGAACTAATTTCTTGTTGTAAAGAAGTATACTGATTCAGCAGTTCCTTTAGTTTCACTTCAGTCCCTCCTTCCCCAAGTTAAACATAAGTAAAATTAAATGTTTTTTACTAAAAAGTGGCATGATCCAACTTTTCTGAAATTATATCCACATATATGCCTAGATAGGCATACAAATTTTGAGTAATTAATTTGTTATTTGGGGTGGTGGAGATTCCCTCCCTCTTACACTTTTAATATAATGAACATGTTTCATTTTTATAAAATCAGCCATTATCCTAAGAAAGAAAAAAAAGTATAAAAAACAAACTTTATGCCCAGTTTACAACATTTCTTTCTACCTTCAACTGCAGTTCATTGTCAACATCTTGTTAGCTAACAGAGATGTCTGCCTTTGAATGCAGGTTTTGCTCTAATTTCCCTTTGTAATCCTCAAAGGAAGCAAGGTATAACAAGAGTTAAAAGCACCTTTCATTAACTACCTTTTATTGAGCTCTTACTATTCACCCAGTATTATACCAAAACCTTTCCCATCCCTTCACTGATTAATCCTCACGACCTTGAGAGGCAAGTACCTTCCCTTTTTACAGATAAGGTAAAATATCAATAATTTGCCGACAAGGTGACAGAGCTATTAGGGAAAGGAAAAGATTCAAAAACCTAGGTCAGACTATAAAGGTTAAGTTCTTGACCACTAATTTTAAACTAAGATAGTTCAAATCCAGATTCTGTTACTAGCAGTGTGAATTTGGACAACTGACAACTTGTCATCTTCATTTTTTCCACCTCAAAATGGGCAGATTACCATCCTCATTATGGACGGTTTTAAAAAATAACAGATAAAGCTCTTGGTCCTTCCTTTGGGATATAGAAAGTACTCTATTTGGTGATAAGTTACAAGTTCTTGTCACACTAAGAACATCAAGAAGAATGTAGTATCACAAAAGTAACTAAAATTTATGAATACCAGACAAATTTAAGTCATGTACTATTGAATCTTAGTGGAAAGTGTTTATGTTTCGAGTCTGCTCACAGAACATTCCAATATTCAAGTACTGTAACATACAAATATAAATTAGAGCTTAAAGAATTATAAAAATTTAGTAAAATATGACATAATAGTAAATAAAATTTAGGCCAATCAGATAGGTCAAGTTCCCGAACAAGAAGGTTATTACTTGGCTCCATTTAAAACTGATTCAGGCAAACTCACTCTCTTTGGAGGCTAAGTCATCATTTAAAACCATCACCTTAGATGGATCTAGAGACTGTCATACAGAGTGAAGTAAGTCAGAAAGAGAAAAACAAATATCGTATATTAACGCATATATGTGGAACCCAGAAAAATGGTACAGATGAACCGGTCTGCAGGCTGGAAACAGAGACACAGATGTAGAGAACAAATGTATGGACACCAAGGGGGGAAAGTAGTGGTGGTGGTGGGGTGGTGGTGTGATGAATTGGGTGACTGGGATTGACATGTATACACTAATATGTATAAAATGGATAACTAATAAGAACCTGCTGTATAAATAAATAAAATTCTAAAATTAAAAAAAATAAAAATTCTACTATTTATGGCAAAAAAAAAAAAAAGAATCACCTTTACTTGCTTTTAACCAAGATGCCTATTCTATCCTTGCTGATATTAAAGCAACATTTACTCAAAAATAAAATAAATTAAATTAAAAAAAATAAAACCACCATCTTAAAAGTAAAACCATGAAAAAAATTTTGTGCTTTTCCCCTCTGAATATTAGTTTAACTTTTGATTCGACTTTCAAGTTTTAATTCAAATACACTTTTCCAAGGCTTCTCTGGTCACTGAAAAATGCATTTTTTTATCTAACAAGGAAGCCACAGAAAATGGGTTAAAATACATAGCACTGTTCTTAATACGTAACTTGGCTGAAATAAAAGTATATCTGTATATTTACAATTATTAAAAAACATATGAAAATAAATTTGACTTTTGAAAGAAGCAATCTCAGTAATTTAAAAAGCCACTTTATAAACCACCATTTTAAAATTCTGAACAGCTAATCTGCTCCATTATAATTTCAAATATATATAATTGTTTTATTTTGATTCTAAGTTTCAGCATTAATGACATTTTCAGGTCTCAGCAATTATACACTATATTACATTTAATAAATAACTGGGTTAAAAAAATAATGGAGCATCAATGATCACTGAATAAATCAGTGACACCTAAGAGCAGAAAGTGCTTTTGAAACCTGCAACAATAATCTGTACCAAAAGGCATACTTGAATATGCATACCTCAAGTCATCACTTGGTTCTTTTTTTTCTGGAAGTTCCATGTGCTTGGAGTCTGTTGACTGGTGCTCTTCAGCAACATTAGGCTCCTGGCTTATCATGGGAACCTCGGAAGTAAATGAGAGCTCCCCTTCATTGGAGACTCCAAAGAGGTCTGGGTCATCTTGAATTACATCAATTAAGAGGACATCATCTTCATATGCTTTAAGAATATCTGGAAACCCCACATCAATTTCTGAAAAGTTCTTAGTCATTTTTCTACCACTAACTTCAGAGAAAACTGCTTTGAATGGTTCTTGTTCACTAGAGCAGAAGGCAGGACTTTTCTTTATACACCCAGGATAACAAGAAATAGTATCATTTTCAAATGTGAGAGAAACAGCTTCCTTATTAGAAACAATATTGCTTGGTTCAGAGATGTGGTTAGATGGTTTATTATCATTACCTTGCTTTAAAAAGCTTGGAGAAATAATACAGGAATTCTTTCTGCAGTATGAGTCAGAACCAGCTTGCACTGGAGTTACACTATTTTGTATGCTCAAAGATTGAGGTCCTGAAGTTACTGTGGTGACATCTTCTTTAGTCCTATTCTGCCTTACCTCTGCTCCAGATAAACTGTCAAGAAGTTCTAGGGGACTATATACTTCTCTCTCTGATGACTTGCCATTTATTTCTCTTCTTTTTTCTGTTTTGTTCTTAAGTAAGGGAATTTTAAAATTAGCCAGCCGTCCTGTGTTCAATATCTTAACCAAGTCTGGAACAACCAGTGTTTGCTTAGCAATGCATGCTTTTCGATGAATAGTTTTGCCTGTAGAGCTATTTGCTTCCTGGCCATCCTGGGAAGCCACTGTCAAATTCAGTTTTGTTAAATTCCCTCTATCTTTTTTTTTACTTCCTGTTAAGTTTTGAGTCACATTAGTTAATGGAGTATCTTCAGTAGTACTAGAAACTACCTCTGAAGCACTTCTGCTTAGTTTCTCTGACTTCATTTTTTTATTATCATTGATGATAGGTTCCTTTAGAACCATTAAAGTCGGTTCCACTGTAGAGACTGAGGATAAACAATTTAAATTAGAATCCAATTTCTCTCTACTTGAAGATTCACCGCTTGTTTCTGTTAGAGAACTTTGTAGCATCAATTTGGAGTCAGTTAAGTGAGTTTGATTTGTTTGGTGTTTAAGAAAATCATCTTGCCTAAAACTTTCCTGAGACCCAGGAAGAAAGTTATTTGACTGTGGCAAGGAAGCCTTTTTCCAACACTGGGCAGATATTCTAGCACATGAATAACAAGGCCAAGTTCTTTTGCCAGTCATTGGTATTGTTCTTTGACAGCTAAATTTAGATTCTTCAGCTTCATTCTTCGAGTCTTCCCTCAACGCTCTCTTTTCAATAGGATGGCAATCGCTAGGTGACTTCACTATTGAGTTTTTCATCCACTTAAAATACTCCTCTGGATCCATGCTCTTACATCCTAAAGGCTCTGAAGCATTCTTTTTTTCTTCTTTTGAAAGTGGCTCAAGAGTTTTCTGAAACATAGGATTTACATGGTGTTCATGACTTGTTTTTTTCCCTGTTTCTGGAAGACTTAATAAATGATCCATTGGTGACAGCGTGTTATTTACTTTTCTCAAAACTTTTAAAGGACTTTTTTTAGCCTCTAAAGTCTCTGTTTCTTTACCTTCAGCACCTGTTTTGTTTTCTTGTAACACCAGCTCAGATATGTTATACACATTAGAGAATTTCATCTTAACAACCATTTCATCTCCTTTTTCAAACACCTTCACCCTTTTTCTGGGTTTTCTCCTAACACTCCTCTCCTCTAATGAATGTTTATTTTTTTCACTTCGAAGGCAGGAAAGCAAGCCCTTATTTTTACTTTGGTATGAATCATTTTCTTCAAGTAATAACTGATTTACTCCCATTAAGTTTCCTTCAGTTTGTAAAAGCTGAGGAATATTATCTGTGTCACTCTTATCTGCAAGACTCGTAGGGTCTTCTTTCTTTAACTCTGAGGAATTTTCTGGTACATGCATACATCCACCATCAGATTTATATGCAAGGTTTTTTTCATCATTACAACCCTTGGAATGGGGGAAACAACTGCAATCATGTAATTTTAAAATGGAATTATTTTCTATTCCAGGTGACAAGCTGTTACAAGAATATTTTGGAGTATTCTTGTACAGTTCATCTTGGAATTCAACCTTACTATTTTGTGTAGCCTCATTTTCAGTTATTTTGAGAGGTGGGCGTTCTAAGCTTTTACATTTTTTAATTCGAATTCTTCTCTTAATACCTTTTACCAAACCTTCCTTACCCAAAGACTGCAAGAAAGCCATACTTTGAAATTCACTGCATTCCACGGTTTGGAAAGATTCCGAACTGGTTAATGATTCCTTTCTTACCAGGTCAATCCCTGGCTGTGGATCATCACTTGTGGCTTCAGTAACTTTTCTTTTTTCCTTGGCTGATCAAAACAACAAAACATACCAGAAAAGATTTTACATTGAGGAGGAAAAAGCAATACCACTTAAAATAGAAAAAAATTGTGAAGCCATCCATTTTTATTTCCCTGAATAGCTGTAATGGAAACATACATTTGTTTTTAAATCAAAGACCTAATTTCTATTAAGGTCCTGTATAAACCTGTATAAATTCTAAGGCAGCTGAATAACCTCTAGCATCATGATTTCATACAAGCCAAAGTGAATCACTAGTAGGAATTCCTTTTACAGAACTTCTGAGCAAGGGATCCTAACAGGACAAACACCTTTTAAGCGAATTCCTGTTTTTTTCTCTCCGGGTCAACCGTGTGCATCAGTAAAGCCCATGTAGATGCAAGTGAAACGCTAGTGGTAAAACAGGGGTGCAGGAGAAGGGGTGCAAAGGCTAGAAAGGGAGTGACCCCTGCGTGTTTCCTTAATGTGTCTTCCCGATTGCAAGGGGAACTCCGCCTCCTTCGCTGCTTCGAAGCCCGGCCGGTCCGACGGGTCTGAAGAGCCCACCTGGGCCCCCCGCCCCTCCACTCGCCGCCTCGCTGAGGCCTTCCCAGGCCCGAACGCCTCACCCGACTTGTCACTTTCTACCTCTTCTCTCCCAGACGCCCGGGCCACCATCCTCCTCTTTTGCTTGCTCTCTTTGCGCCCCGCGGCCTCAGGGCCACAGCCTCCCGCCTTACCTGGTCCCGGCCGCCTGCCTCTCTTCCTCGGGCCTCGCGCGTCGCCTTCACGCCCCGGGGCCGTCGCGGGGCCCGACGTCCGGGGCCGCGGCATCCGTCTCGGGCCGCCCGTCTGCCCACTGAGGCCCGCCACGCCCACTCACAGGAGCCCACCGTCCACGCAAATGCCGCTCCGCCGCCAGGAACCCGCGGCCCTCAGCCCCGCCTTACCGCGCCGCGCCGCGCCCAGCCGCCAAGACGCCGGGACCGGAAGCGGAAGTGGGGTCCGCGATGCCTGGCTGGGGCAGGCGCGGCAAGGCCCAACGGGCGGAAGCACCTCGAGCCTTTGCAGCTGGCCCCTCCGCGGTTCGTTGCGGGGCGTGTGGGTGGAGCCTTCCAGTAGGCCAGACTCTCGCGTGGCCACCTCTCGCGCCTGGTTGCTCGCAAAAACTGAGTGGCTTCTAACTCCGCCCCAAGTCTCTTGCGGGGGTCCCTTTCCATATGCCTTCTGACATCCTATACGCACCTCAAACTCCAGTTGTGCAAAACTGACCTTATCTTTCCAAACGGGCTTGCTCCTCTTGTGTTGGTACATGTCTCACTGTCTACCCAGTTGTCTAAGTCAGAAACCTAGAAACCATCAGATACCCTTCTTTCCACTTCATCCCTGGCATCCACGTTCATTAGGTCCATTTGATTCGACTTCCTGTGTTTGTCAGCCACTCGCCTTGGCTCTGGCTTGCAGACTCTGACCCACTGCATCAACCTCCTAGATTTTATTTGTGCCTCCATCCTTGTGCTTTTTCAGTCAGCTTCCACCTGCTGCCAGGCCATGCCCTTCCAATGAAAGGATATCTTGGCATTTCCCAGCTTGACCTTTCATGAACCTCCTTTGCTCAAAGACTGAAACTAACAAAGTCCAAACTCTTTATTGTGGTATTTGTGGCTCTTTCTGATACGGCCCCTGAGTAGTTGATTTTGTCTCTTACTGCCACTGTAGGGGAGAAGGTGTGCTTCAGTGGAAATCTATGCACAGGAGTCACCCTTCTGCATTATCTGATTCTGATTCTATGGGAGATATTTTTCAACTATATAAGTTGTAAATGAGTGGTAGCATTGCAAAATAATGGTCTATAGATATGCTAATTCTCTCCTACAGAAGTTCAGTGGACTTCCCACTCCTTGTGGAAGAAGGCAGTTTTGACTCTATTTGCACATTCATTTCACTATTCCTGGTCTATAAACGTGTCTGTTCTTTGGACTCACCCTTTGAGTGGCGATTATAAAATCTGCCTGATGGGAGAAACAAAATCTTTAACATGTTCATTTTTAGATCTATGTGACTGTCATGATTTTGAAACTGAGCAGGACCCTGCAGGGCCCTCCTGCTTACAAAAGGCTTTCTGTTTCCCCATTTCTTGTTTATAGGCTTCCCCTGAGTTCCAAAAGGGCAGATTCATACAGTTACTAATTAGGGAAGTGAGGGAATGTAGCAACAAAGGGAAAACAGTAGTGTAAGAAACAATAGTGCATTGATAAAGCAGAGTCTTAATTCCTCCTCAAGGGATATACAGAACAATCTGATACATATCTTTGAGTTCTGCAGGAACTAAGTAGCCCACCCAGGTAGAAGATGATAACTTCAGACTGAGCACAAGCACATAGAACCCAGACTAGTTTGAACCAGAAGACTGATGATTAAGATTCCTGAAACACCACCCTGTTACTTCACCACCAACCAATCAGAAGAAAGTCATGCATCCTGCAGTCCTCACCCCTAAATGTTGCTTTTAAAAACTCTTCCCTGAAGACCATCAGAGAGTTTGGCTCTTGTTTTAGCATGAGCTGCCTTTACTCCTTGCTTGGTGCCCTGCAAATAAATGCTGTACTTTCCTTCACTACAACATGGTGTCAGTAAATTGGCTTTGCTGTGCTATGGTGAGCAGATTCAAGTTCAGTAACAATTTTAATTGGGGGGGTGCTATCTTTTAACACCACACATACCCTTGCCTGCCTGCACTTAAACCACATTGGAATACTACTGAAGTTCTCTAGATTGCATATGATCCATCATGCTGATAGGGATAGAGTAGGATAGTTACACAGGTAGCTTTAGAAATCCCACTAGGGGATTATAGATAGAGAAGGAACTTTGGGAGACCATTGTAAGTTAATGACCACTCAAGAAAGTAATCAGAACATTGTGAAACAAGACAGGCCTGCTTAACAATGAAACCATGCAATAAAAGCATTGCAGGAAGGGGGACCCCTGCCAGGGCCTGAGAGTGGGCTCTTGTCTAACACTTGGAAATGAGTTGTCCGAAGAGATACACATGCTGACAAAGCAAGAGACTTTATTGGGAAGGGGTGCCCAGGTGGAGAGCAGGAAGGTAAGGGAACTCAGGAGAACTGCTCTGCCATGTGGCTCACAGTCTCAGGTTTTATGGTGATGGGATTAGTTTCTGGGTTGTTTCTGGCCAATTATTCTGACTCAGGGTCCTTTCTGGTGGTGGGCACATCACTCAGCCAAGATGGATTCCAACGAGGAGTATTCTGGGAGGTTGGTAGGACATGTGGACTGGAGTCTCCTCTCTCCTTTTGACCTTTCCCATATTCTTCCGGTTGGTGGTGGCTTGTTAGTTCCCTGTTCCTTACCAGGATCTCCTGTCCTAAAATAACTCATGCAAATTGTTACAGTCTTTGCCTGGCCAGGGTGGGCAGTTTCAGTCAGTGTTTCCCCTAACAAAAGCACGAGATATGCCCCAGGCCATTAAGTAAAAATATGAGACCTGCATCCTGCTGGTCGAGGTCAGCAAGATAATGATCCTTAGGACATGCACCTCTGCACATACCAAGGACAGGAATAGAGGGGAAAGGTGACATTCCAAAGTAGAAGACCCTCATAATACTGAAACCTGAGATGATTTAACATATTTTACTGTATGTTACCACTCTTATGCTGATTTGAATAGCCCCATGACATGAAGGAGGAGCTAATGATGTAAGCCTGCTGTCTACTCAAAGAATGAGGAAGAAGATGGTCTTCTCCCCCTCCCCACTTTTCCTTGGATTATAAAAATGTAGCCCACTTAGTTATCAGGGCAGAGTTCTCTTGCCTGCCCGCTTGTATCCTTCACAAGCATCCTATACTAATCCATCCTATACTAATAAATCCACAAGCATCCTATACTAATAAATCCACTTCTTACCACTTTGTTCCTCACTGAATTCCTTCTGTGCTGAGACATAAAGAACCTGAGCTTCATTAAGTCCTGAGATGAATTGTTCAATGCCTGTGTTTTGCTGAAAGCCTTACTTTCAGTTTCAAGGTTCATAGGATTAGCTGGCAAAATAACCACTCTACACTCAGTTAAACAAGAATTTAGAGAGAGTTTATTGAATTAACAAATTGCAGTATATTAATTAAGAAAATAAGAGTATAACTAACTAAGAGAGAATAGTAAAGACAGAGGTTTATACATCTCCGAATTGGGGAAGCACCTACATCCATATCCAAGCAACGCTGGGAAGCCCTTTGAACAGCAATCTGGAGTCCCAGTTGGGAAGGTCCCGGTGGTGCATCCACCCCACGGGTAAGACTTCAGTTTGCCACTCGAAGGAGCACAGCTTTTAGCACCAGGCCGCAGGATGATAACAATCAGCCTACATGTAAATTTGCAGCTCTGGTAAGTTTTGGAATGTTCTTGATCCCGGGGGCTGGCCAGACCCTCAAGGTGCAAGAAGTCCCATGACTGACTCTATCTTATCTAGTGGTTTATGATGTGTGCTGGTGCCACCCTGCTGGCCTGGGTGTAGCTGAGCAGTTGGGCATGAAGCCAGCTTTGGCATCATTGTCCAGTCAGTGAGAGGCCTGGTGCCGCCTCTGAAGCCTGAAGAAGACTACTTTACTAGCTTCCCCAACAGCCTGCCTCTCTACATTCTGGTCCTGGAAATTCTTCCTTTGCTTGTCTGCTTGGTGAAGTACATATTCCCCTCCAAGATTCAGTGCAAGGATCACCCCTCAAGGAATCTTCCCACCTAACTTTCTCCTTACACTTGGAGGGGTCAGGTGTTTCTGCCTGCAAACTTGTCGCTTTCAACTGTTCACTTGTATGTCCCCCTCAGGGCAGGTACCTTATTTTTTTTTTTTTTCTTTTTTTATGGCTGCGTTGGGTCTTCGTTGTTATGCCCAGGCTTTCTCTAGTTGCAGGGAGCGGGGGCTACTCTTCGTTGTGGTGCGCGGCCTTCTCATTGCGGTGGCTTCTTTTGTTGTGGCACACGGGCTCTAGGTGCGCGGGCTTCAGGAGTTGTGGCTCACGGGCTCTAAAGCACAGGCTCAGTAACTGCAGCGCAGGGGCTTAGTTGTTCCGCGGCATGTGGGATCTTTCTGGACCAGGGATTGAACCCACCACCCAGAGTCCAGCTTCCTTGGTCCCCTGCATTGGCAGGTGGATTCTTAACCACTGTGCCGCCAGGGAAGTTCTGGTACCTTCTTTTAATCTGTGCATTTTGTGTGTTTATAGAGGAAGTTGGTGATTTTGAACACAATGTGTGTTATGCATTCAAGGATGGTAGGTATGGTGCAGAGAGTGTGAGTACTGTGGCAGATTGGATGAGTGGAATATCCTTAGGAGCTTCTAGAAAATAGAACTTAGGTAAAGGAGGTGTAAAATATCTAGAAACTTTGTTTCTTTCTGCTTGTGAATACCTCCAGTGAAAGGGAAGACAGTTTAAGAATAACAGAATTTAGAAAAAGTTATTTTAGGGATTTCAGGCTACATGCACATTCCAAGTTCACTTTGTGCCTCAGTTTCCTCATCTGTAAAATGAAATAAGAGCACTTCTTGAAGGAAACCAGAATATGTCATCCCAAGCTATGCCTCTTTGACATAAACATTTTTTTGAGCTGAAGGCAATTAAGCAGCAGGAAATGCAGGAAAAACTCTCTACCCTCCCTCAATTCTGTATGGAGGCAAGATATAAATTCTCCTTTACTGGAGATGACTCTAGACTCTTATCAGCTTGGAGATGGCACTAGAGGAATCTGCAAATAAAACTTACTCTAGTAGTTTCCTCCCATATGTTTACTTTCTTGCAATTTGCCACCCTTAGACACCTAAAACTGCTTTCCTTTGTCCTGTAATTTCTATACAAGTTTATTGTTCCCTGTTGAAGATGCTATAGAAGGTGGAGTTCTAAGTTCTTGTGAGAATTAAATGTGCTAATATTTGTAAAGCACTTAGAACAATGCCTAGCAGATTGTAAACAACAACTAGATTTGTTAAATAGAAACCTCTATATTGAAAGATAAATCCTGTATAATTCTGACATTTACTACCTTCAAAATAAACATTGTTACTAAGATCTTGGGAAAATAAAAATAAAAATTCAAGAGTCCAGCTTCCTTGGTCTTAATAAAAACAGATGGTCTTAAGGTTAGCTATAGGCCCAGGAATTTAAAGACTTAAGCCTGTAACTGTTGAGCAATGCATAAAAGAGAAATCGGAAGAGCTTAGTAGCATAGGAAATTGCAAAATCAAGCTCCCTGAGTGTTCTGAATAAGAAAATTATAATCTTTATTACAGTTTTAAAATTCGTCATACCAAAGTGCTTTCACTGAAAACTTGAGGAGATTAGGTGTGTTTATACAAGTTTTCTTCTGTGAAATGATTATCATAATCCTACTGTTGTGCTTGGCAGTGTCTGGAAAGGGCAGGCACAGTTGTTTATCAGAAAAGACTCAATCTTCCTGGTGGCAGATCTCATACATTTGGGAGTCCAGAATATGGAGCAGAATATTTACCCATATCTATTGGACTACATCTCAGTCCACTCAGAGTCAGCCCTTTGGGAGTCCCTTCTCTTCTAGTTCCCCTCCCCCCCTTTTAATTTTCTACCCCTTTCCCCTTGTCCCTGGATCCTGATGGACACTACTGCTTAGCCCTTGAAATCAGCTTCAGGATCACTGCTTCAGCCATGTCCCTTGTTCATGGCAGGTCCTAGCTCTATGCCGGAAAGATGACAGCAGAGCCACATTCTCTGCATTCTACAACTATAATTTGTAGATGATTAATGCACACGACTGGCTACACAATTTGTGAGGCTTAGTACAAAACAAAAATGTACTTTTTAGAGGCCCTTTGTTAAAAATTAAGGATTTCAAGACAGAGACAGCAGAGTATTAAACTACGCGTGGCGCCCTGTGCAACTACCCAGGTTATGTGCCCATGAAGCTAGCCCTATAGATCCATGGTCTACAAACCTCTCTATGGCTAATATTTATCAGTGTTGACATCATAACTTCTACTCTTTATTGTGCCAGTTCTTGGTCAGTTTGAACTCAGAGAAATTCCACTCTCTGCCTCTACCCTTCTCTGAATCACAGGGGCTAGCCCCTCAGCCTGTGTTTTCCATGCTTCACCCATGAGGGTGAGATTTGGTCAATGAAGGACACTGGTAGGAGAATGGAGAAGGGAGACGTTTCCCCAGATCCTCCTCTGCTTCAGTCTGTCTGTGAGACAGCAGTTGCATCTCCTCTGGGTCTCCATCTCTTGTTGGGCAGGCTCACTGGGGTGTAGCTTCAGCCAGGTGCCTTGAGGCCTCTTTACCCTCCGTCCTCAGAGCAGCAGTGCCTTTCTGTTTTTACTGATCTCTGGGCACCTCATCAAACCCTGTTTGTTTTCTCAGTTCTTCTACCCCTGCATTATATTCCTCTGTTTATGCTACTTAAAGTAATTTTTTTTTTCTTGGTAAGAGAACCCCTCTGTAACTAAAAGTGAGGATGAAGGAACAAAGGGGATAAAAGGAAAGACTTCTGTTCTGCCATGATGGCAGGAAATGTTCTTTTGCCATCTTGAAATAAACGTCTAAATAATGCAAGAATAACCATGGTCTTCTCCCAAGACATGGTCGCTTTTCTTTCTCGTAAGTATTTCCAATATTTTCACCAGGGGTAGCTTCTTATTCGACTTTAGATTGTGAATCTTCCATCCAGGAATATCACCGAATCTCATATTCAGCAGAGAATAACATATTGGAACGCTTTAAATGTAAGAAAAACAAATCTATAATCCTGTTTTACCTCTAGGGGGAAAAAGAGTCAAAGATTTCAAAACTGGCCAGTGGGTCCCAAATATTTTACTTCAGATATTAAAGCCCGGACTTGGAAACTCAATTGACTTTCTGTCCACTAGAGGGCCCCAGATCCAGAGCAGCCGAGGATGACGCACCACTCTTTACTCTGGCTCCAGGAACTCCATGCTCTTTAAGAGCCTTTGATTGTGTCATTGAGTCAGATGAAGTCAATAACTCAATGTAATAAGTCCAAAATGGAACACAATGGGAATTTGTCAGCAGAACAGGACCTCAGAAATCATCCAGTCTCACCTCTTCATTTTACTACTGTGAGGCAGGGGAAGCTAAGTAATTTAAAAGTGCTGTGAATCAGTCATTTCCTAAGTGTTTCCGCTGCTTGCTGCTGAGTTGCCCGCACTTCCAAGTGGCCATTCTTCAGGAGACAGTCACCTCTGGTCTGAGAGAGAGAGCGAGGCAAGCACAAATTTATTCTCCTGCTTCTGCATGGGGCTGCACACCTGTCTAAGGATGTTTGTGGTGCATGTGCCCGTGTTCTAGCGTCTCTGTAAGGGAGCTTGTATTTATGCCTCTCAAATTTTCCAGTTGAATTAGAGCCAACATTGTAGTCTATTATATCATTTGTGGAGGAGGGAATTCCCATTTCCCTTTCCAATATGGGAAAACCTCAGAGAGGAGGGGGCTCTGCCGGTAGCTACTATGTCCAAATCAAGCTCACCAATGGATAGAGTGGATGGTTGTCTAAATGGTTTGATTTGAAGTGTGACAGGGAAGTTTTCCTCCTTTTTAGCCTTTTTCCCACTCAAGAGAATACTATATGTTTACATATACACTGATGACTTCATATCTCCAGCCCAATGTCCTGGTTCGAAGCCTCTTGTCCATGTCTTTGATCAAGTGGCTGGGATAAACAGTTCCTTGCAGGGTTCGACTCATTTAGCAGAGAGCAGTCACCAAGAGTTTTCCCTTCCTGCCCCAGGGATTCCTCCAGTGCCCCACAGCAGACAGCTGGCTTCATTCAGGGCATGGGCAACTAGAAAGTGCAGTGATGTTAGCATGTCTGGAGAAACTCTCAGCCAGCAGGGGTGGGGAGCTAGTGGAAAAAATGCTCCTGCCTCCTGCCCTTCAGGCAGACGATCCTGGGGGCATTTGGTATATTTTCTCAGGTATCTCTGAAGATTTGAGCCATCATCACACATGGCAGCTACCTTGATAGCAAACCTTTTTTTAAAAAAAATATTTTTATTGAAGTATAGTTGATTTACAATGTTGTGTTAGTTTCTGCTGTGCAGCAAGGTGAATCAGTTATACATATATCCATAGATTTAGATTGAATTTAGATTCTATTCCCATATAGGTCATTACAGAGTATTGAGTAGAGTTCCCTGTGCTATACAGTAGGTCCTTACTAGTTATCTATTTTATATATAGCAGTGGATAGCACAACTTTTTAATGGCCTCTCTTCCATCCTGGTCTCACTCTCCCTATTCTTACCACTGGCCCCTGCATCTCCTAAATAAACGACTTACACATAGGTCCTCACCTTGGGCTCTGTCCCAGCTAAGATAATATCTAATTGACATTTTAAATTCACGTGCCCCAAATATAACCCTTGATTCCCCCACTTCTCCCATAGCTTCATCAGCTCAGTAAATGACAACTCTGTAATTTTAGTTACTCGGGTCAAAAACCTTAGACTCATTCTGGGATCCTCTCTCTCACCAGCCCACTTCTCCACCCCCATCCAATCATCAGCAAACTCAGTCTGCTTTCCTTAAAAACATCCCAAATCTCACCATTTCTCATCATCTCCACCACTTCTGTCCCCTAGTTAGGCCACCATCTTTCTTGTCAAACTACTGTAAAAAACCTAACTTATTCCCCTACTTCTAATTTTGCCCCGCTAATCTTCACACGGTAGTCAAGCTGATTCAGTAAAATGCAAGTTGTCTCTGCCTCCAAATCCTCCACTGGGTACCCGTCCCATTTAAAATAAAATCCCGGGCTTCCCTGGTGGCGCAGTGGTTGACAGTCCGCCTGCCGATGCAGGGGACACGGGTTCGTGCCCCGGTTCGGGAAGATCCCACATGCCGCGGAGCGGCTGGGCCCGTGAGCCATGGCCGCTGAGCCTGCGCGTCCGGAGCCTCTGCTCCGCAAGGGGAGAGGCCGCAACAGTGAGAGGCCCGCGTACCGCAAAAAAAAAAATAATAATAATAAAATAAAATAAAATAAAATCCCAAGTCCTTCCGATGTGCCACAGGCTCTGCATAATCATGTCCCTGGCACCCCTTTGCCCTAATATTTGATCACCTTCTTCTTCCTTGTGATACTCTAACCCACTGGTCTTCTCATTGTCACTTGAACATGCTAAGTGTGTTCTCTCCTTGGGGCTTTTGTATTTGCTCTCCCCCTGCCTGGAATGTCTCTTCCCACCAGAATCGATCAGCTCCACGCCCTGACTTCCTCACATCTCTGCTGAAATGTTCCTGTGGAAAGAGACTTTCCCTGACCAAGCCAAATAAAAAACACATCTGGACTTAGCAAGGAAAGACTTCTGTTCAAAAGGATTATTGCAAGGGGGGAAAGAGACTATTACAATGGAGAGAACACTGTGACCATAAGATCTACAAGTGCCTCCAGAGTTGGGCAAAATGTTTGTTTTTAAGTTTATTTTTTAATTGAAGTATAGTTGATTTACTGTAATTTAAACATACAAAATATTCATTGGGTATTTTCTATGCATCAGGTACTGTTCTAAGTTGTTTATATTCACTATATCATTTAACTTTATGAGCTAGTTAGTAGTATTGTTATCTCCATTTCACAGGTGGGAAAATTATACTAAAAGCAGATGAGCGCTTGGATTCTTGGGAAACAGCAAAAACACAGTAAATATCAAAGGGATAGGAAACCACTGTATGTGCAATGTATACACACAGTACCATGATTTATATACACAGTTCAAAGATGACTGCTCTAGGGACTTCCCTGGTGGTCCAGTGGGTAAGACTCTGTGCTCCCAATGCAGGGGGCCTGGGTTCGATCCCTGGTCAGGGAACCAGATCCTGCATGCATACTGTAACTAAGAAGTCCCCATGCTGCAACTAAGAAGCCCGCATGCCACAACTAAGCCCCGGGGCAGCCAAAATAAATAAATAAATATTAAAGAAAAAAAATGAATGGTCTAAATCACCAAAAAAACTTCATATGGGCAGGTGCTTTGCAATATACTTAAATATTTCAATGCAAATGATCTTTAATTCAGTATTTAAATGAATAAACTTCAATTTTCTAAAGAATGCTCTTGTCTCTACTGGCCACATGTAACACTTGGAGCAGTTGAAAGGTAGGTGGTACAACTGAGAAGATGAACTTTTAATTATTTTATTTTATTTTATTTTACTTTTCACTGAAGTATAGTTGTTTTACAATGTTGTGTTAGTTTCAGGTGTCCAGCAAAGTGATTCAGTTATACATATATTTATATCTACATATCTCTCTATATATCTATTCTTTTTCAGATTCTTTTCCCTTATAGGTTATTACAAAATATTGAGTACAGTTCCCTGTGCTATACAGTAGGTCCTTGTTGATTATCTATTTTATATATATTAGTGTGTATTTGTTAATCCCAAACTCCTAATTTACCCCTCCCCACCTTTCCCCTTTGGTAACCATAAGTTTGTTTCCTATGTCTGTGGGTCTATTTTTGAACTTTTAGTTTTATATCATCTTCATTAATATAATTTAAATTTTAAAATAAGAATAGAATCAATAAATAAAATAAGAATAAGGTAGTAGTGTAGTTCACACACTGGGAAAGTACATCGTTTCACATATTACACATAAACACATCACTGATCTAGTCGGTGTCAATGGATTGATTCCAAGAGATTATTTACAGAGATGAGTAAATAAAGCTAGAAGCAACCAGGTTTGAGGTAGTGGGATGACAGGGTGGCGTGATCAGATAGATCGGAGAATGTCTGACCCTGAGGCCAGCCGGTTCTCAGGGCGGTCGTACGCTGGCTCGGGGTGAGGGAGGACCAAAGTTCAGGAACCTAAAGGGAGGAGAGAAGCTTAACCAAAGTTTGGTAGACAAGCATTTTGTTACAACTGATCAGTGAGGACAAACAGTTCAGTTAATTATGCAGCAAAAAAAGGGAATTTTGAGAGTCTGGTCTTGTCATGGGTAAATAAGAGGCACCTGGGAGTCTTATCTCAGTTATGGGGGAAAAGGTGGTTCTTTGCAGTTAGCAGTTTTCTGGAACACAGAGGGTGGAGTGGGTGGGGTTTCCTTAACCTTCCCTGCTCTGCAGGATCGCAGGGCTTAGGTAAACTCCCAACACTGGCACCACTCGAAGATGGAATATTCCTCCCAGACACTTCCCTGGTTTCATTCTCCTCCTGGCACTTCCAACACGTGTCATATGGTGTGCTTGTTTATTGTCGGTCTGTTCCAGCCGGCACCTGGAACAGGGTCTTCCTCCACGCCCTGCTGCATCCCTCCTGCTGAAAATAGTGCCTGGCCCAGAGTACACATTCGTTGGATGCATGGGGCCTGAAATCTCCTTTCTGAGCAGTTGTGGAATGGTGGGACTGTCAGAGTCGAGGCTCAGGAAGGCTGATCTGGAAGAGCTGAGCATGCAGGAAGGAGGTAACCAAGCAGAGGGCCCTCTCCACAGCCATCGTGTTAGAGCGAAACACTAGAAAAGCAAGTGGCAGGTTCAAGAGACCCTGAGGAAGAACAATTCCTCTTCGAGAGCCAAGAGAGTGTCTTATTGATCTCTCTTCTCCCGGCACCCAGCGTGATGCCTGGCCACTGGTTGAGCCTTAGAAGTAACAGTCAGTTAACGTTTATGGTGGCTCAAATGGATATTCAAGGGAGAGAGCTGCCACTCTGCTGAATCCTTTCCCTTTGTGAGGAGATATTTTCTGACATAAGCCCAGCAAGGGTGGCTTCCAGGAAACCACTTGGGGATTTTGATCTGGACTCCATCCAGTTGGGACACCCAGAACTGAGGCCTGACCCATGCCTCAGAAAACTAAAGTGAACCACAAATGGATCCTGACGCCCTGCTACCCCAGGAAATCCAGAGTGGGAAAGAGCTGACTCTCTGCCTTGGTAGTGGAGCCAGTAAGCTGGCCAGGTGGGGATGGGTCTGCACTCCTAGAACTAGTCTGGGCGGGAGACTGGACAGCATCCACCGTGCACCAGATGGGACCATACAGGGGAGAGCTGACATGAGGGAGTCTTGGTCATGTCTATTAGGGTCAGCTCATAGGATGGGGTGTCCTTAGGAGGAGGAGGCTGGGTGCCCGGTGGCTAAGGAAAGAGTTTCAAGGACTACCTGGAAAATAGATGCACCTGCTCGGGTTCAGGGACAAGAGGAGGCTCTGCAGAGCCCATGAGAGATGACTTTGACCACTGCTTCTCTCTGAGACAACTAGCAAGGGAGGAAAAGCAAAGGGGGACAGGAAAAGCAGTGAGCTGGAAAAGAGGGGCGAGGAGAAAGGGGATCTCTCTTCCCATTGGAGGCTTTCATCTGGGAGCAGGAATGAGCTGAGAGGGGAGACAATGCAGAGCCAGCTGACAACCATGGCTGTCGAGACCAAGACCATCGCGAGGGGCTAGACACTTTAATTTCTGTGATCAAGATTACCTATGGCTAAGAGCAACAGAGGACTATCTGTGAGTGACCAGAAAATTCTCATCCTGCCCAAGTCTTCACCCAGGCTCAGGAGAATATTACTCCTCACTGTAGGAAGTCTGAAGGGACAGAGGAAGACAAAAGAATAGTTGTGGTCCCACACCTATGTAATGCTTGTTCACTACAGGTTATACATTTGTTAAAGAATCACGATCTGAGTGTGCTCTATGTGGGACATGGTGTTTAATATCCCCCTACCAGCCCTACAAGGAAGGGCTTGTTGCCACTGCAGGATGCTTGATCAGGACACTGAAGCTCAGAGGGGTGTCCTCTCAGTGGATTGGAGCAGGGCGGAGATTCCCGCCTGCATTGCCTATCAAGTTCATCACTGAATCACAAGCCTCCCTTGAATGTATTTCTCTAGTGCTTAAGCCATCAACACATTTTATCTTTATGGTCATGCCATGAAGCGGGCCAGTGCATGGTGACAGGCCCAGTTTCGCAAAGGGAAATGATTTGGAGAGAATCAGTCTTGCTCATGGCCACTGGCTCTGTGGCCAGGTTTTGGATTCTTGCTCTCTGCTGGGCCTTCTGCATTTCTCTAGGGTGCCTTTCAGATACTAACTTTTGCTGCACCTTGAAAGTTATGCTTGGAGACAATTTTCTATTCACTTTAACTTTTTAAAAAATTGTGAAATGCAACACACATACAGAAACGTATTTAGAAATGCAGCACACATACAGAAAAGTATTTGGAACATATGTTCAGCTTAAGTGAAGGTCTGGGTAACCACCATCAGTTCAAGAAGCAACATTTCAGCACCCTAGATACCCCATGTGCCTTGAACACAGCCCTGCCTCTTCAAGCAAAGAGAGTCACCATCTTGTGTTTTACAGCATTTTCTTGACTTACTTTTACAGTTTCGTTACCTATGTGTATGTCTCTAAACACTATAGCATTGCCTGCTTTTCAACTTTATATTAACCAAGTTGTAATGATGTATTCTTTTGTGTCTACTTTTTTTTTTTGCGGTACGCGGGCCTCTCACTATTGTGGCCTCTCCCATTGCGGAGCACAGGCTCCGACACGCAGGCTCAGCGGCCATGGCTCACAGGCCTAGCGGCTCCACGGCATGTGGGATCTTCCCGGATCGGGGCACGAACCCGTGTCCCCTGCATCGGCAGGCAGACTCTCAACCACTGTGCCACCAGGGAAGCCCTGTGTCTACTTTTTACTCAACACATTGTTTTAAAAGTTCATCTATACTGTTCCATGTAACTCCAGGCTTCCTTCGTTGCTGTATAATAAACTTCATTGTATGACCATACCAAAGTTATTGAATCCATTTATTATTGGATAGTAGGTTATTTCCATTTTGAACAGTTACAGACAAGACTATGTTTCTGTATGTGCACATATGAACACGTTTTCTAGGGTGTTGTGGAATTTCTGGGTCGTGGGCTGTGGCCATGGCAATATATATGCCGTAGCTCATGCTGGCCCATGAAGCCAAACATTAAATTTTCAGGAATTTTGTAATTAACACAGCTCTTATTAAAAACTAAATTATATAAACTTGCAATTAATTATATTTCTAAAAAAGACTCATCACTTCCTAGTTTTTACACCATGGAAATCAGCAAACACTATAAATTAGGGCTTTGCTTCCAGAGAGCTGGCTGTTGAACATTTCACAGCTCTCACTGGATGTGTGTCCTTAAATTTATCAGATAATTCCAAATTATTTTCAAAGCAGTTGTACCAATTTACATTCCCACCAGCAATTTCAGAGTCCCTGTACATCTCTGCCAACACTTTAAATATATTCTGGTGGGCATGTAGCAGTATCTAATTGTGGTTTTAATTTGTATTTCGCTTCAGCACTTGTCTTGCTTATTGGCTATTTGGATATTCTCTTTCTGTGAAGTGCTTCTTCAAGTCTTCTGCTCATTTTTCTCTTATGTTGACTGTCTTTTTCTTACTGTTTTCTAGGAGATTTTTTCTCTGACAAAGGATGTGAACCCCGTTGATCACGTGTATCTCTTTTTCCCACTACTTTTCTGGTTGTAAAACAGGAACAGAAAATCCACATAAAATATAGCTTAATAGGGCTTCCCTGGTGGCGCAGTGGTTGAGAGTTCGCCTGCCGATGCAGGGGACACGGGTTCGTGCCCCGGTCCGGGAAGATCCCACATGCCGCGGAGCGGCTGGGCCCGTGAGCCATGGCCGCTGAGCCTGCGCGTCCGGAGCCTGTGCTCTGCAACGGGAGAGGCCACAGCAGTGAGAGGCCTGCATACCGGAAAAAAAAAAATATATATATATATATAGCTTAATAAATTATAAAACAAATACCCTTGCAGTCATTACCCAGGTCGAGAAATAGACCTTTGCCATCTATTTTGGCAGCACTTTTGTGCCCTGTGCAATCACAGCTCTTCGTTGCTTTTCTTTATAGTTTTAACCCCAAAATGTGCATCCTTATTTGCAGTAATTTAGCTTGCTTCTTAAAAATAAATGTCTTTGAAATCTTTTAAACTACAGGTTTCCACCACCTCCCTTTTTCGTTTTGCAGTTTGAAGAAATTGAATCATTTGTCCTCTAACGCAGCGGTCCCCAACCTTTTTGGCACCAGGGACCGGTTTCGTGGAGGACAATTTTTCCACGGACCAGGGTGGGGCATGGTTTTGGGATGATTCAAGCTCATTACATTTATTGTGCACTTTATTTCTATTATGATTACATTGTAAGATATAATGAAATAATTATACAACTCACCATAATGTTGACCGGAGGTGGAGCTCAGGCAGTAATGCAAGTGATGGGGAGTACCTGTAAAGACAAATGAAGTTTTGCTCTCCCACCGCTCACCTCCTGCTGTGTGGCCTGGTTCCTAACAGGCCACGGAAGGCTACTGATCCGTGGCCTGTGGGTTGGGGACCCCTGCTCTAAAGTTTTCCATAGATTGGATTTTGCTGATGGCATCCCTAGAGTGTAATTTGTCACTGTCTTCTGTTCTCTGAATTTTGTTCTCTATCATGCTCCAGAGGTGACTTGTTTCCTTTTAGTAACATTTCATAATGGATTTACTGATGACTTAACATATTTGAATGTTTCTGTTTATTACCATTATATCTTTTTATTACCATGTAAATTCTCTCATCTATGGCCTGTGCCTCATCAAGTCCTTAGAAACACAATCTTGTTAATCTTTGATGATAGCTTCCTTAACTTTCTGACATGGCAAGATGTTCCAGACTCATCTAGTACATTTTCTATCCTGCCCCTGGAATCATCCATTTCTCCAAGAAGCCCTGGTTTCTTTTAACAGAAAACGGTGTTTCAAGGCCATAGTCTGGGTGCTAGGGGTGCTCACTGCTAACAGGTTGGTCATGATTTCTAGACCTCTTCAGCAGAGTTAGGAAGCTAAATGAAAATACCCTGAGTTCATGCTAATACTTTTATTTCAAATTCATGAGTGCGGGATTTTTACTGAACTTCTTTCATCTTATCTCTGTCGTTTCCTTTCTTCCATATAGAGAATCCTGGTTCTCAAGGATACAGAAGATGATAGATTGGAATATTCGTAATTACACATTTGCTCTCCTACATCACACGCATTGTACTCTCAGAGCTACAAAACCACTGCTGCTACCACCACCGAAGTGAATGCTGAAGACAGCTAACTTTTCCATGTGCTTTCTCCATTCTCTCTGCTTTTAATGGTTTGCTCTATCTATATTGCCAGAGCAAATAGATATTACATCTTGTATTTTCTCCCTTATAATCCTGATTCCTTATAAGCAGGAGCTTACCCCGAATGTTTAGGCTAAAACTGACACTTGAGCATTTCCTATATACAAGAACATTACATATTAAAAAGAGCAGATTTCAAAGAAAAGGGAGGCACAGTTAACCAAGGTCATATACTATACAGAGGTATTTTCATCTTTGTGAACATGTACACTCTTCCCTCCCTTTAACTGACATTTTGGGTTATGCTAATTGCATAATTAGAATGCTAATTGCATAATTAGAATGCTAATTGCATTCTAACAATCTCACTAGATGGTATGTTAGCATAAAGAATGTGAAAGTAAGGTAACGGTCATGGCTGTTTCCAGGTTCTTAAGCAGACAAATAACAGACATACAGAAAACTTCTACAGTTTGGAGGATTACAAAAGGAAGGGCAATTCTTAGAGGAAGTGTACAAAGTTTTGTTTTCAAAGTTAGTATCTCTTTTGAAAAAAAACCCACATGCCTTTTGTTAAGCATTCTAACAATATAGAAATATATTTTCAGAAAATTATTCAAACTCACATCACCCAGAGGGACTCCTAAAGTTGGAATTCCATATTGTCAATTAAAACTTCAGTTCTGATTATGTTACTTTTCATCATAACTTCCACCAGAACTTCCAACATTCTCAAAGTCACTTCAGATTAAGAAAAGAAACAAACAAGCTATACTTGGAATCATGAAAATGCAACTCAGATGTCTTGATAAATATAGTAATATGTTCCCTAAGTGGAAGCTGTCAGGAAATTACTGGTGTATTGTAAGTTGTACAATGTGGTCAATCAAATGCAAGCTCTACCTGTAGAAAAGCAGAGCAGCAATTTCCCTGCCCGAATGTACTTGGTAATGCAGGTGTAAGTGACAGGAAAACAGATAATCAGGTTCAGGAAATGAAATCAATTAATCATGCAACCCCCCCCCCCATTTATCTAAGTTGTATTGGTGCTGACATTTGTACTTCACTCCTATCATTATCCCATCAGACAAAGCAAACAGCAGCTCAGCCATTCTCATTTGTATACATTTTCCAGAGCCTTTGGTACCTGCTTTGACTTTCTCAAAAACCATTTACCTAAAAGGTCAGCACTTCCAGCTGGAAGTTAATAGCAAACTTCTGACTTTACACGGATACAACCCCAACTTTCATCTGGTGTATTCACAACAGGGAGCACACAGTTTACCTCAGAGAGCTAGGTCTTTGTTGAAACTGAAATCCTTTGCTCTTCATGAACTCAGTGGCTTCAGGCAATGTAACCATCTTTGTATATACACTAAAATTTAGGAAGACACCTCTATTCGCCTGCAGTTCTACCTAAGTCACTACTGAAACTACTGCCCTCTCCTATGCACAGTATTTCTGCCAATGAGAAACATCCCTGACCAAAAACTTCAGCCTCACCTGGGGACTTGCTAGAGTGCAAGTCCTTCTGAGTCAGAAACACTGGGCTGAGGCCCTGCAATGTGTATTTTAACAAGCCCTGCAGGGGATTCTCATGCACATTCACGTTTGAGAATTGCCATCTAAGATTTGGGTGAGAAGTCACTTCCTGCATGCCTTGTGAGACTAAATGAGGTAAGATTCTGCTTGGCTTAAATATGCTCCAGAAGCATTTGTTCCCCTGAGCAGAATCCAGACTTTTAAAAATCTACTGCCCTGTCACTGTGATAAGCCACATTCACACTTTATGGGTCTGTGGTTTTTCCCTGATACTGGCTTGGCCCTCAGTCACTGCTTACCTGCCCTATGATTCACCTTGAAGTCAGCTGGAGCCACTACAGAAAGTTACAAACCAACCCTAAATCATTTAGCAGTTGCTCCCCTTTGCGTGGCTTACCCACACAGATAGCAGACGCCTTCTAAGCAGTGTGACCTGGCTTCCCCGCCCCGCCCCCGTCATATCCCCCAGTGATTCTATCTGTTGCAAGTTGCCCCCAAAACCTCCACCTGCCCCATAACATGTCCAAGCCTTTGGTTTCAAGTGAGGCAAGGAGCTTTCTAAGTTTGGGGGATACTTGGCCTGCTCAATTACTGCCAGAGGGGCCAGTGCAACAGGAAAACAGGGGCACCTGGCCTTAATGCTCTTCAAGTCCCATTCAATGAGCTACATTAAGTATTGTCCATGAGCTTGCCAGCTGTGTCTTCTTCCTGACCAATTTTTCTTCTGGGTCCCTTCAAGTGGGAAGCAGAGCCAGCAGGAAAGCAACTCCAAAGGGCTGTCGTAAAAGGCATCCTTCCTGTCTCCTCCAACTCCCAAGCGGTTATCCAGTTACTTTTATTGCCCCTTTGATCTTCCCAATGAGAGAATGGCAGGAATTTTGGGAGAGGCAGAGACAGGCAGCTGGGAAGTTGTGACATGAACACACTAGGCTTTAAGCACATGCTCCTGTAAGTAAACATCAGCTTCTACATCCCAGCCCTCCAGCCTATCCCTGCTCTTTGTTCTTTCCTTGGAGCTCTGCCTTCTCCTAGTCACCTAATTCTTTATTAGGACCTCCAAAGAAGTGAGGAGTTCGAACTGGAATAACGTTGAGATGCTCAATTTTTTGTATCTCCCCTTCATCTTAGCCTGAGAGGTGTCTCTCCCTTCTTGACAGATTTTGCTGCCTAGACTGCTCGGCTCAGTTAGGGTTCACAGGGAACAGCTGGCTCAAGGGAGGAGTCTTAGTTTACTGTCTCCACCTGTCAATCTGCTTCCCCTCCCCATCAACCCACCCCAGGTCCCAAACTGCTAGATTTCTTAGTTAACCTCCAATTCAGCATTAGTTCAGACAGTTGGATATTTCGGACAGCCCATTGTTTCTTTCTTCATGGAAATCGCCAAACCAGGGTAGACATCTCCTAAGAATCACTTTTTCCTTCTCAGAAAAAGGAAATAAAGAGTTCTGGCCTCTGGTTCCTTCTGAGCAGGATTTTGTGAAGGAAACATTTTGGGAAGAAATCTAGTTTTCAATATTGGATGCTATGATTTTTATAAGTGTGGCAAGTCTTGCCTCCAAAAATTTGATGAGGCTCTGAAATCCCCATAACTCCCTCCTTACCTCATCTTGTATCACTTTTGATAATGGCCACTCCACTATCAAATTGAGAATGTTACACAAAGGCAGTACACACAGAAGGAGGTAAGTGGGACCCTTTAGTTACCCATCTATATCCATCACTGTCCAGGTGCCCCTTTGAGAGAAATTTGAGACCCTTAAGTCAAAAGGACGAGTCAGAATACGTAGAACAAGAACACACCATTAGTGACAGATTAGGGCAGAAGGTAGACTAGAAAAGTAATTCCCCTGAGTGCATAGAATGCTAGAGATGTTTGAAAGGCAAGTCCTGACACCAGTGTTAGCTTTACATTCAAGACAACTTGACATAGAGATAGCAAGTTCTTAAGCACAGTACTACTATATTGCTAATACCTAGCTCAAAATTGGGCTTGTTTTTGGTCACAAGTTTTTGACCATTTTCTAGGCTTCTTGATAGACATCCTCTTGGTTACTGACTACACTTTGAGGAATAAGAGGAGTCTCAAAATACCTCACAAAGAGCAAAGTCCATTAAGACAAAAAAAAAAAGCTATTTATACCGCAGTGTCCCAAGCAAGCAGTTGGGTGTTGTGAGCCTCGATGGAAATGACTAAGAATTAAGGAGGAAAGGGGCTCTGGAATCAACCCCCTCAAAGAGCCTTGAGCCTTGTCTATAAGCTAGAATCGCTATAGAGCTGCTAATTTCACCTCATACCCCACATCCAAAGCCCTTCGTAAGGCTGCAGCCCCTTTCCTGTGCAGGCACTAAAAGTCTCTACCTTTCTGGACTCAAGCTTTGTGGTCTCTCCCCAGGTCTGACCTCACTCCTTGAATCTGTTCAAAGAACGTGTCTTCTTGGCATCCCCACCCACCTACGCCTGAGGACCCCCAAGACCAGTAGGCTCCTGCTCAGCCTACCTCTTATAACTGCCTTCTTGCTTGTTAGCAGAGTCAGCTCAGCCAAGTGTGTTGCCACATGGAGCCTGTTCATAATCTGGTGCAGGGTGAATTCTGAGCTTAACTTTCTTCCCCCTTCTCCTTCCTTCAGTGTTGAGACTCATAAAATTGAATTATGTTCCATAGTTTAATACTGAAATTCTCATAAAGGTAGAAGGACTGATTTTCACTTGTTACAATTTCATGTAAACACCTAAAAACAAATCTTACCAAATAGTTTAGAATACAAAGGAGAATCAAATCTGTATTTTTTAAAAAAGTGTTAAAATTATGCTTTTAATTGTGAACTATAGCATTCCTAGATAAAATGAATATTTTAATCCATAATTGTAAAGCACACACCCGTGTGACCACCCCTAGGGGCCAAAAACAAAGGGAACATTTCCCTATTATGAGAAGCTTCCCCCACTCCCATTCTTTCTTGCCGCTTGTGATAACCGTTTCTTTTTTCCTTTATAGTTTTACTCCCTATGCATCTGTTCTTAAATGACCTAGTAAAGTTTTGGCTCTTTTTGAACTTTATTTAAATAGGCCATACTGAGCCATTTTCAACTTGCCAGTCTAACCACTGGCCACCCTGCTACCATGTTCACACCAGCCTCAGTGTTTATAGACTTCATATGACCTTGCTTCTGTGATTTCACTTTTCTTTTTCTTATTCTTATTTTTCAACCTACCTGAATATTCTTCCTACTTCTGCCTATGTTATTTCAGCTCAGTATTACAAGTTCTGCTCAAATGCCAGCCCTTCTTGAAGACATCTCCCACTGGGAATTTTCTGATCTTCCAAATCTCTCGTGTACGTACCTACTTCACTCTGTCTTGTATTCCATTGGTTGCTTGGATGTTGGTCTCTTTCTCCCTTGACTACAGTTTACTTGTAGGTATCTTTTTGTTCATTTTAGTAACTACTGCATGGTCTAGCCTGTCATCGGCTTTAGAAGCATCCAATCAATACTGGTTGAATAAATAAAGTTAGTCATAAAGAGATTTTAAAAGTCTCTATTTTAATGAAGATGGAAATGAAAATATAAAATTCTATTCCTGATGGCGAGTTGGTCTGCACAGACCCTGAACTCCTTGCTTGGCTTCTCTTGCCTCCACAGTCACAGATTGTCCCAAAGCCTGAGAGAAGGGTGGCACAACCCCCAACCCTGCCCAAAGCCTCACTGCCACTGCGTTTGGGACAGACCCTGGTGGCCGAAACCCTGTCTGCCCTCTGGGCCACGTGTCAGGTGTTGCTGTCTCTAAGCTGAACCTGGTCACCTTTTATGAGCAAAGAGCCCTGGGATGTGAAGAAAAGGAGACAACATACACCCAGCCGTGTGGCTGACAGGGTCCTGGTGCTCCAGTCGGGTGTCAGGCCTGAGCCTCTGAGGTGAGAGACCTGAGTTCAGGACATTGGTCCACCAGAGACCTCCTGGCTCCATGTAATATCAATCGGCAAAATCTCTCTCAGAGATCTCTGTCTCAACGCTAAGACCCAGCTCCACTCAACGACCAGCAAGCTACAGTGCTGGACACCCTATGTCAAACAACTAGCAAGACAGGAACACAACCCCACCCATTAGCAAAGAGGCTGTCTAAAATCATAATAAGTTCATAGACACCCCAAAACACACCACTGGATGCAGTCCTGCCCACCAGAAAGACAAGATCCAGCCTCATCCACCAGAACACAGGCACCAGTCCCCTCTACCAGAAAGCCTACACAACCCACTGAACCAAACTTAACCACTGGGGGCAGACACCAAAAACAATGGGAACAATGAACCTGCAGCCTGCAAAAAAGAGACCCCAAACACAGTAAATTAAGCAAAATGAGAAGACAGAGAAATACACAGCAGATGAAGGAGCAAGGTAAAAACACACTAGACCTAACAAATGAAGAGGAAATAGGCAGTCTACCTGAAAAAGAATTCAGAGTAATGATAGTAAGGAGGAGCCAAAATCTTGGAAATAGAATGGAGAAAATACAAGAAACGTTTAACAAGGACCTGTAAGAACTAAAGAGCAAACAAACAATGATGAACAACACAATAAATCAAATTAAAAATTCTCTATAAGGAATCAATAGCAGAATAACTGAGGCAGAAGAA
>NC_041231.1:50611560-50612439 GCF_002837175.3 Physeter macrocephalus | reverse complement strand
CAGAGCAGAATAAAGAAAAAAGAATGAAAAGAACTGAGGACAGTCTCAGAGACCTCTAGGACAACATTAAACACACCAACATTCGAATTATAGGGGTCCCAGGAGAAGAAGAGAAAAAAAAAGGGACTGAGAAAATATTTGAAGAGGTTATAGTTGAAAACTTCCCTCATATGGAAAAAGAAAGAGTCAATCAAGTCCAGGAAGTGCAGAGAGTCCCATACAGGATAAATCCAAGGAGAAACATGCCAAGACACATAATAATCAAACTATCAAAAATTAAAAACAAAGAAATATATTAAAAGCAGCAAGGGAATAGCAACAAATAACATACAAGGGAATCCCCATAAGGTGAACAGCTGACAAATAACATACAAGGAAATCCTCATAAGGTGAACAGCTGATCTTTCAGCAGAAACTCCGCAAGCCAGAAGGAAGTGGCAGGACATATATAAAGTGATGAAAGGGAAAAACCTACAACCCAGATTAGTCTACCCAGCAAGAATCTCATGCAGATTTGACAGAGAAATTTAAACCTTTACAGATAAGCAAAAGCTAAGAGAATTCAGCACTGCCAAACCAGCTCTACAACAAATGCTAAAGGAACTTCTCTAGGCAGGAAACACAAGAGAAGGAAAAGACTTACAATAACAAACTCAGAACAATTAAGAAAATGGTAATAGGAACATACATATCGATAACTACCTTAAATGTAAATGGATTAAATACTCCAACCAAAAGACATACACTGGCTGAATGGATACAAAGACAAGACCTGTACATATGCTGTCTACAAGAGACCCACTTCAGACACAGGGACACATACAGACTGAAAGTGAGGGGATGGAAAAAGATATTCCATGCAAATGGAAATCAGAAGAA
>NC_041231.1:50610111-50611007 GCF_002837175.3 Physeter macrocephalus | reverse complement strand
AAAGATCAGAACAGAAATAAATGAAAAAGAAATGAAGGAAATGATAGCAAAGTTCAATAAAACTAAAAGCTGATTATTTGATAAGATAAACAAAATTGATAAACCATTAGCCAGACTCATCAAGAAAAAAAGGGAGAAGACTCAAGTCAATAGAGTTAGAAACGAAAAAGGAGAAGTAACAACTGACACTGCAGAAATATGAAGGATCATGAAGAACCTAGGGGCAGGATGGGAATAAAGATTCAGACCTACTAAAGAATGGACTTGAGGACACGGAGAGGGGGAAGGGTAAGCTGGGAAAAAGTGAGAGAGTGGCAGGGACATATATACGCAACCAAATGTAAAACTGATAGCTAGTGGGAAGCAGCTGTATAGCACAGGGAGATCAGCTCGGTACTTTGGGACCACCTAGAGGAGTGGGATAGGGAGGGTGGGAGGGAGGGAGATTCAAGAGGGAAGAGATATGGGGATATATGTTTATATATATCTGATTCACGTTGTTTTAAAGTATTAAAAAGCAGAAACTAACACACCATTGTAAAACAATTATACTTCAATAAAGACGTTAAAAAAAAAAGAAATATGAAGGATCATGAGTGATTACTACAAGTAACTATATGCCAATAAAATGGACAACCTGGAAGAAATGGACAAATTCTTAGAAAAGCACAACCTTCTGAGACTGAACCAGGAAGAAACAGAAAATATAAACAGACCAATCACAAGCACTGAAACAGAGACTGTGATTAAAAATCTTCCAACAAACAAAAGCCCAGGACCAGATGGCTCCACAGGCGAATTCTATCAAACATTTAGAGAAAAGCTAACACCTATCCTTCTCAAACTCTTCCAAAACATAGCAGAGGAAGGAAAACTCCCAAACTCATTCTATGAGG
>NC_041231.1:50609378-50609977 GCF_002837175.3 Physeter macrocephalus | reverse complement strand
TATGCAAATCAATCCATGTGATAAACCATATTAACAAATTGAAGGAGAAAAACCATATGATCATCTCAATAGATGCAGAAAAAGCTCTCAAGAAAATTCAACACCCATTTATGATAAAAACCCTGCAGAGGGTAGGCATAGAGGGAACTTACCTCAACATAATAAAGGCCATATATGACAAACCAACAGCCAACATCGTCCTCAATGGTGAAAAACTGAAACCATTTCCACTAAGATCAGGAACAAGACAAGGTTGCACACTCTCACCACTATTATTTAACATAGTTCTGGAAGTTTTAGCCACAGCAATCAGAGAAGAAAAAGAAATAAAGGAATTCAAATCGGAAAAGAAGAAGTAAAACTGTCACTGTCTGCACATGACATGATACTATACATAGAGAATCCTAAAGATGCTACCAGAAAACTACTAGAGTTAATCAATGAATTTGATAAAGTAACAGGATACAAAATTAATGCACAGAAATCTCTTGCATTCCTATACATTAATGATGAAAACTGCGAAAGAGAAATTAAGGAAACACTCCCATTTACCATTGCAACAAAAAGAATAAAATACCTAGGAATAAACCTACCTAAAG
>NC_041231.1:50599715-50608753 GCF_002837175.3 Physeter macrocephalus | reverse complement strand
GAAATAAAAACAAAAATAAACAAATAGGACCTAATGAAACTTAAAAGCTTTTGCACAGCAAAGGATACCATAAACAAGACCAAAAGACAACCCTGAGAATGGGAGAAAATATTTGCAAACAAAGCAGCTGACAAAGAATTAATCTCCAAAATATACAAGCAGCTCATGCAGCTCAGTATCAAAAAAACAAATAGCCCAATCCAAAAATGGGCAGAAGACCTAAAGAGACATTTCCCCAAAGAAGATATACAGATTGCCAACAAACACGATAGGATGCTCAACATCACTAATTATTAGAGAAAAGCAAATCAAAACTACAATGAGGTATCACCTCACGCCGGGCAGAATGGCCACCACCAAAAAATCTACAGACAATAAATGCTGGAGAGGGTGTGGAGAAAAGGGAACCCTCCTACACTGTTGGTGGGAATGGAAACAGGTATCACCTCACGCCGGTCAGAATGGCCACCATCAAAAAATCTACAGACAATAAATACTGGAGAGGGTGTGGAGAAAAGGGAACCCTCCTGCACTGTTGGTGGGAATGTAAATTGATACAGCCACTATGGAGAACAGTATGGAGGTTCCTTAAAAAACTAAAAATAGAACTACCACGTAACCCATCAATCCCACTACTGGGTGTATACCCTGAGAAAACCATAACTCAAAAAGAGGAATGTACCACAATGTTCACTGAAGCTCTATTTACAATAGCCAGGACATGGAAGCAACCTAAGTGTCCATCAACAGATGAATGGATAAAGAAGATGTGGCACATATATACAATGGAATATTACTCAGCCATAAAAAGAAATGAAACTGAGTTATTTGTAATGAGGTGGATAGACCTGGAGTCTGTCATACAGAGTGAAGTAAGTCAGAAGGAGAAAAACAAATACCGTATGCTAACACATATATATGGAATCTAAGAAAAAAAAATGTCATGAAGAGATTAGTGGTAGGACAGGAATAAAACACAGACCTACTAGAGCATGGACTTGAGGACATGGGGAGGGGGAAGGGTAAGCTGTGACGAAGTGAGAGAGTGGCAGGGACATATATGCACTACCAAATGTAAATTAGATAGCTAGTGTATAGCTGATTCACTTTGTTATAAAGCAGAAACTAACGCACCATTGTAAAGCAATTATACTCCAATAAAGATGTTAAAAATAAATAAATAAATAAAATTCTATTCCTACTGTTATGGTTAATGTTTTAATTTTTTACCTTGTGATCAGCAAAAAAGGGCATATTCTATTTCTAATTTGTACTTCATTGAATATTATTGAGGTTCAACATATTTCATGTATTTATTACTGCTGTTTCTTCTGTGAATTTGTATTCCTGTCCTTTGACAATTTGGGGTTTTTACTATTTTTCTCTATGGATTTATAGATTCTCTGTATTATGGATATTACTACTTTCCTGGCTGTGTACGTTACTGGTATTTTGTCCCATCAGTAGCTTGTCTTTCAATTCTGTCTGCAATATCTTTTGTTAAACAAAACATTTGGATTTTTATGCTTCAATCTGTCAGTGTTTTCCTTTCCACACTTGGTTTTAATAAAAACCTCTGTTCTGTGAGAAGAGAAATATGAAGGAGGCCCCCTTCCTGAGAGATAGCTATTTTATGGCTAATAAAGATTCTTAAGTAGGGTGGTGATGAATCTTTCCTTATATTTAAATTTGGTGGCCCAAATTTTCATATGCATGCTACAGACACATAATAGTATGTCAAGATTAATGTTTTTTTTAATGTTTCCATACATTTTTCTTCATCACTGGCTGACATTAGCATTCATCACTTGGTTTTGTGATTCACTGAATGTTTTAGGTGGTTCAATAATTTCTGTGTGAATCAGTAAGAACTTCTTCAGAGATAACCCCTTGAGGGTGCATATTCTGTCAAATTCCCTCTGATCCTTCAACTGCTAATCTAACCAAAACTAAGCAGTATTAACAGAGAATATTGCCTATTTTTAGGATCTAAAGTCCAGGATTCATGAACATACTCTGGTAGGACTGGAGTCCAACACTGGCTTGGGCTTTACTGTGGACTGTTGTCATTTTTTTTTTTGGCAGTCAGAAGTCATTATTCCCAGGACATGTCAGAATAATATAATGAAGATTTTAAGGGATAACCTTGCTTTCAAGTATACTCTTTCAGCTCTCTCCCTAGTGGCACACCAGGTCAGGACCAGCCCAGTAGTACTTGCTAACCCTTACCCTTATGGCCTTGCATCTGAGGGTTCATCTTAATCACAGTGTGATCAGGGCCTTGGAAAGTGCAAATGGGAAAAATGACAGTCTTTGAGCAATTCTTAAAGTGTGATGAATTGTTTTGTCATCAACTGTAGCCCTCCCTACACCTTGCTAACAAACTCATTGCCCTATTGTGGAGGGCACAGATTGTATTTGCTGTCCTTTGAGTGCATGGGTCATTTGTGTGCTCCTGAAATCTGAATTTGCATGAAAAAATAATCACCTAGAATGGTTCCTATTAGTCATTTTCCTTTGTGCTTAACTTGATTAAATGTTTAACCTGATGTAAATTCTGGGCTTTAAACTCAGGATGGATACCCTGAGATGATTCTCGGGTAGTGAGGTCTACCTCACCTTAGCCTGAGAGGGTGGACCTAGTTTGTACCTGATTATCAATGGAGATCTTTTTTTTTTTTTTTTTTACTTTAGCAGCAACCCAGAAGATTAAGGAGGACTGATCATAAGACCATCAGTAATATTTTCACATTTTGAACCTAATAATAGCAAACACACAGTGCTTACTATGTATCAGGCTCTGTACTAAGTTTTTACATGTAATAACTCAATCTTCACAACAACCTTATAAGGTTGGTCCTTCTATTATCCCCATTTAGCAGATGGTAAGACTGAGGCTCAGAGAGATTATAAGGAAATGACAGAACCAGGTTTAAAATCCAGATGATCAGCTCCAGAATCAGGCTCTTAACCACTAAATGCTGCTTAATTTATTTATTTAGAAAAATTGGAGATAGGATAAGAAGAACCCCATAAATTGGTGGTCAATACATTAGAACAGATCTCTCCAAAATTTGTTCAAAGTGGAATCTGGAATGTACAATGAAAGAGCAAACACGATAATAAGAGCAAAGTAGGAACTAGATGTTTTTCTAAAGTTCTTAGTACATATTAATTCATTTAGTACTCACAACAACTTTATGAAAAGGGTACTACCATTTTGCCCACTTTACTAATGGATAAACTGAGGCCCAGGGAAGTAAAATAGTTAGCCTGATGAGACACAGCCTAAAGTGTTTTACTATCAACTCCCTAATTATTTCTAGCTCTCAAATCATTTGTTCTCTATAAAACTTCAAGGTTTTTTTCACATGCGTCATCTCATTTTATTCTCAAAATAATAGTGTACCAAACCGTTCCATAAGTCAGGGTTCACTTTCCTTTAGCAGTTAAGGTGTGTTTTCTACGTTAAGCCATTAGGAGATAAGGAAGAGTTCTTTAACGCTCAAGGTAAAACTCCCAGTCTTTTTTGTTGAAATGGAATCAGGGCAATCAGTTAACAAGAATCACAATCCAGGGTTGCAGGGACCGGGAGGGGACAAATGGAGTGCCCAGATGATCAGTACAGACTCCGGAAGTAAATAGAAATATTTCAAACCCAACCAGGAGGAAGGCTGGGGTTTCACATCCATTCTGCTCTTGGCTCTGGCCTTCTTTTGTGGGCCATGCATTTCAAGAGAATTGCATAGGAGATTTAGGTGAGTTGGGCCATTTGAAAAGTGGAAGAATGAGTGGAAATGAAGATTCACCACTGTTTGATTGTTGACACAAAGAAGGGTCAAGGGCACAGGTCAGCTCTACTGCCCCAGGCTAGAAAGCACACAGTCTGAGATGGAGTTCCCCTCAGGCAGGATTGTTACATACTGCTAAGTACATCGTTGAGTTTACAACCTAACCAACAATACACAGTGACCCTGCTTTTATGAAATGTACTTGGGAGAATTTCTTATTGTGTAGACCTAATTGTAAACAAATCCACCAAAAAAGATTTTCAAAATATAGAACAACTTGTTCCATTAGACCTTGTCAGTTTTATTCCAATGGGTTTTTTTTTTTTTTTTCGGTATGCGGGCCTCTCAATGTTGTGGACTCTCCCGTTGCGGAGCGCAGGCTCTGGACATGCAGGCTCAGTGGCCATGGCTCACGGGCCCAGCCGCTCCGCGGCATGTGGGATCTTCCCGGACCGGGACACGAACCCGTGTCCCCTGCATCAGCAGGTGGATTCTCAACGACTGCACCACCAGGGAAGCCCCCAATGGGTTTTTTAAAAAATGAAATGACAACTTTACTGAGATATAATTCATATGCCATACAATTAACCCATTAAAAATGTACAATTAAATGTTTTTAAAAATATATTCAGAGTTGTGCAATCATCATCACGATTGATTTTAGAACATTTCATCACGCGCAGAAGAAACTCCATGCTCATTAGAAGTTATTCCTCATTTCCTCCCAACCACCCCAGCCCTTGGCAACCAACCACGAATCCACTTTCTGTCTCTATGCATATGCCTATTTTGGATATTTCATAACAATGGAATCATACAATATGTGATCTTTTGTGTCTGGCTTCTTTCATTTAGCATGTCTTCAAGATTCATCCATGTCATACAGTATATTAGTACTTTTTTCCTTTTTATTGCTGAATAATATTCCATTGCATGGCTATACCACATTTTGTTTATTCATTTATTTGTTGATGGACATTTACATTGGATCTATTTTTTGGCTACGATGCATAATGCTGCTTTGAAGGTTTGTGCACAAGTTTTTTGTGTAGACATATGTTTTCATTTCTCTGGGGTATATATCTAGGAGTGGGGTTGATGCATTATATGGTAGCCTTATATTTAACCTTTTGAGGAACTGCCAGACTGTTTTACCATTTTGCATTCCCACCAGCAGTGTATGAGGGCTCCAATTTTTCCACATCCTCCCCAACATTTATCTGCCTTTTTGATTCTAATCATACTAGTGGGTGTGAAATGATAATTCATTGTGGTTTTGATTTCACTTCCCTAGTGACTAATCACGTTGGACATCTTTTCATGTGAATATTGTCCGTTTGCATATCTTCTTTGGAGAAATGTCTATTCAGATACTTTGCCCATGTCTATTCAGATACTTTGATGGCTTCAGTGTAAACGAGAGCCTCTTTGATGTGGTATCTCTGTCTCTCTCTGTCTTTTTTTTTTTTTGTAGCTAATCTGTATTTCCTGTGTACCAGACTGTATAGAGAACATGATACTTGGTTCATTCTTTGCCTTATGTTCAGTCTTTCAGAAGAATCAGAACTACACTCTCTGGATTCCCCTCTATGCCTACAACTCCCCTCTTAGTCTCCTTCACCAACTTGCCTTCCTCCACCCCCTCCCTACATTCTCAGTTCCTTCTTGCTGCACTCCAGTTGGAGACCATATTTCTTCCCACAGCCTGTGTCATCCCGTCAGCTACAATGATGAGCTCATCAATATCAGAGATCATGTACATTGTCCTCTCAACTCACAATTCCAACTGACTGTCTGGCAGAACCTTCCATCTTTTGACAGCTAAAGGGATCTTCATTCACTATAATCAGACCCAGCCATCAAGGTCCAGCATTAATCCTCCTCCAACACAGGACTACCCGACCTCGATGTGGCATCTCTTTGCAGTGCCCACCCTTGTGTGGCAGCTCTGACTTAAGGGGACCCAGCATTAAATCAGATCTATAAATACTTGGGGTGCGCCTTCTAATGTGCAAGGCACTGCACTTGCCTCTAGGCATCGGGGGATGTGTGAAGGTGCAGTGATTAATTTTAACAACTAGTGATTGAGCACCTACTGCGTGGAAGGCTCTTCCGGGGCACTAAGAGGAGTAGCGCAAAGTCCTTGTCCACAACGAGCTTAGAATCCAGTGTGAGATAGACAAATTGATACAGACAAATTGATACTTACAACCACTGTATAATTCAGCCATCTTTGTGGGCCGCTGCCATTTCGATGATAAAGTCAGCTTCAGCTGCTTCCCAAGCGGCCCCAGATAAACACATTATCTAAGCCGAAGTGGTGTTCCCTGGTCCCTTCGTCCAACAGCCGAATCCCTGCCCCATGGAGAGGTTCTGGAGCCACCACTGTTCACAGCACAGACACAGGCTTGGAGTTAGTTGAGTGTATCCCAGACGAATCATGGGGTGAACAAGCTGTGTTACAGAGTTACAGGGAGTGCTCCTGGGAGTGTAAGGTCCAGCTGGGCTGTGCAGGACTTTGGCCCTGACCTAGGGGTTGCATGTTGCTGCTTCAGGCATGTGGGCCATGGAACCCTCACACTGTTATTAGCTGGGTGCTTGATACAAATATAGAGTCACAGGCTACCGAATCAGAACCTCATGGGATGGGACCCAGGAACTTGCACCTTAATAAGCTCCCTAGGTGTGGCCCATGAACGATGAGGTCTGAGAACCACCTACTTAACCCCTGCTTGCAAGTGCTGTTTGAGCAGTAGTTTCTCCCAATGGCACATTAGACTCTGGGGAATGACCCTGTAGTTCCTGAAAATTACAGCCACTCCAAGTTTTCTTAAGAACCCACCTAGCATATTCTTTGTAGTCAAAGAAGTGTTGATTGCTGGGTAAAACTGCATTGTTGCTCACCTGAAACCTCCCTGAGTGGTGTGAAACAGCTGAGTGGAATTTTGGGTCCCCCTCCCTTTCCGGTTTCCCTGAGCAGCAAATCCAGCCATAGGTTATAAGCTCTCTCTGAGAAGCGGTAGCCTCTGCCTTCACGGGTGGTGGGAGAATCCAGCCTGCGGCCTAGAGTCCTTTTTGAAATTTGCCGTTGATGTGAGCTTTATGGCCTCTGGAAGGTAAGTCCAGGATGAACAAATCGGTTTGTAGAAAAAGCTGCGTCTCCAGGAGTGAAGAACAGCCTAGGTCAGCTCTGTGTCTCACTGTCTCTGTAGAGATGAATTCTGCTGCGCTTTTAATCTGCTCCCTGGAGAATATGGCCTTCAGCCACAGCAGCCCCATCCAGCCAGACTTGCTCTGAAGGACCATGAGTTTTCATGCAGTTACAAAGGGGAACAGCAGGGTCCTAAGCCAGTTACCAGCGGGGTCCTAAGCCTAAACAACCTTTTTGGGTGTCCAAGGAGCCCCACCTTAGGGAGTGGTAATTTGCAATTGCCTCAGGGGAGTAATTTTTGATTTCAAGCTATTCTTCTCTATTTTAGATTGAAGGCTTTTCTAAAATTACTAAGAGGTTGAATTGTAGCTTTGTTTTTAACTCCTAAGTAGGGGGAAAGCCCGCATCTAACATTTGGATATTCCCTAGAAGGGTGTAGGGTCTGGAGTTATTTAAGCCGTGCAGCCTGCCCAGAATAACGGCGCTTGAAGGGAGGTTGGGTTATTGGTATATTTCATGGGTCCTTGAGGCTTTGGTTAGAAACCGAAGTTTGAAATTGAATTGTAATGATTAGAAAAAAGAAGTAAAATGCAGGACCATGTGGGGCTCCTGGGGACCTAGTTGCTCTACCCAAGGGACAGCCCAGTCTGCAATGGTGACAACTGAATCACTATGGAAACAATACCCAGTTGCTTTAATTTTGGTCGTGGCTATGAAGACTCCAGATGGATGCTATTTTGGTTGATAGTAAATTCCTGGGTTTCTGTTTTCAACTCAGTTCAGGTGTTGGGTTTTGATTCTATTTCCTGGCTATAAAGTATCTGGAGACAAGCCAGAATTGAGTCCCATCAAGTTTGAGCACTATTAAATAAAAGATAGTACTTCCTTGGGCGTCTGCACTGGTTTGTTAGCCCTTGCTCCAAGTCACCTATTAGTCTGGAATACCTCTGTCCTTGGCCACCCAGCCTGGGTCATCAATGCAGCTGCCCAAGCACCAAGACCAGCACAACCCCGTGCCTTGTCGAAGCCTTGCCTCACAGTTGCATGTGCTCATCAAGACCTCATGGGCTGTTTCTCATTCCCTTCCACGCAGGCCACTGCGGCTTTGAGGGAAACGTTCAGTGAGACTTTGAACCTGGAGATATTCTTGTTTTTCTTCCCCAGTATTGGGTTGGCTTTGGAGGCTGTGCCCAAATTAGGAAAAAGTGGGTGGTAATGAAGCAGCCAGAGAACTTGGCTTTTCCCATGTCTGCTTGGGATATGGATTAAAAGTCTTTACTTCTGAGTTCGATTTTTGATAAAAGGAATTCTTTATTCCTAGTTTTTAAGCTACAGTTAACTCCTTGCCTTCAGATGGCCAAACGCATTGACAGTAGGGAACAGGTCGTACACTCCCATGACTCACACTGAATTAACTCAGTGCCTAGCGTGAAATAGCTACTCAAAGTGTTGATTAAAATGAGATGCAGGTTCTCTGGCATTTGAAAGTCTTCAGAAAACTTCAGGTATGCTCTTGAGAGGACACTAATCAATGATTAAGGTCTACAGCAAACATGTAGACCATGCATGATCCTGACTGAAAGGAAGCTAAAAATAGGCCTAGGAGACCAGGTGCTTTGATATTGGAGAAATTGAGCTGAAAGGGGCTTAGTGATGATCTAGTCTACCCTACCACTCTTATTCTTTCACAAAGTGACAGGAATACTGTTTTCCCCTTCCAGACTCTACAATTGAAACCCAGTTGTCAGACTTTTCCATAACTAGTTAATGGTAGGGTAGTATTGGGGACCTGGCCTGATACTGATCATATTGTCCATCCTATCTCGTCCACTTTCCTGTGTCCGAGAGAGATGCAGTGAGTTCACGAAACTGTTCAGCTTACCTACTTGACGCCTTCCTTCAGAAGGTTGCCAGCCTGGACTGTAGGAACATTTCTCTTTGGATTTTATTTCCAATTTTTTTTTTTTTTTGAAGATGTTGGGGGTAGGAGTTTATTAATTAATTTATTTATTTTTGCTGTGTTGGGTCTTCGTTTCTGTGCGAGGGTTTTCTCTAGTTGTGGCAAGCGGGGGCCACTCTTCATCGCGGTGCACGGG
>NC_041231.1:50562805-50599675 GCF_002837175.3 Physeter macrocephalus | reverse complement strand
GGAGCACAGGCTCCAGACGCGCAGGCTCAGTAGTTGTGGCTCACGGGCCTAGTTGCTCCGCGGCATGTGGGATCCTCCCAGACCAGGGCTCGAACTCGTGTCCCCTGCATTAGCAGGCAGATTCTCAACCACTGCGCCACCAGGGAAGCCCTATTTCCAATTCTTAGTGTGTGTGTGCTCTTAGGCTCTTTAACAATCAGGTGCTTCATGTATAGAAAGAGCTGGTAGGGGCCCTACTGGTTGGTTTATTTCTTCAAGTAGTTAGCCTCCCTTTCAGAGGTAGTCATTTCCTTTTGGCCACCCTCCAGCTGTGGCTCCATCTAGCTCTCTTGTCTCCACCTGGCACAGGTTCAGAAAACCCTAGAAGACTCCTTCGTGATCCCAAGGGCTGTGTTGGTAGAGGAGCCCAGCTTGGTCTCCCTTCCATGTTGATTAAATTATCATTGCTTTTGGCAGAAAGCATCCGACCACATTCTTGGCATTGGTCCCTAAGAGCCAGTTGGCACACTTAAAGCTAAAGCTTTGAGTGGCACCTCTGTGGGGAGCTTCAATCTACCTCCATCACCTTTTAATTATAACCTTATGAATTATGCATCCGTGAAGATGGCAAACGCTATGTGTGAGATGTACGATTTTTCTCCATCGAATTTTCTGTAACAGAATTGCTAATGACAGGGTCACTGCCCTTCCTTTTACTATTGGTTTGATTCCCTGGTATTTTTTTTTCTAGATGTTTGAAGGCCATTCTGAATAGCAGGAGTCAGAAGACTGAGGCAGTTTGTGGAAGGGAGGTCTTTGTTTAGTACCTGTTCTCTGCCAGAACTGTGCTAGACTAGATACATTTTCTTTAATCGTAGTAACTCTGCCTGAAATGTCTTCTCCATTAAGGCTCATGGAGGTTTAAATCATCCTGAGTCTTTTCATTGCATCCCTCTGGGAACAGTGTTTTCTAAATGACTATATGTATATATAGTCTACATGTAGTTACTGCATTTCTAACACTGGTTATGGGAAAGTTTTAGATTATTATCATAGCACATAAAATAGAAACCAAATCATTTATCTCCTTTCTCTTTTTTTTAAAAATTATTTATTTATTTATTGGCTGTGTTGGGTCTTTGTTTCTGCGCGAGGGCTTTCTCTAGTTGCGGCGAGCGGGGGCCACTCTTCATCGCGGTGCGCGGGCCTCTCACCGTCGCGGCCTCTCGTTGCGGAGCACAAGCTCCAGACACGCAGGCTCAGTAGTTGTGGCACACGGGCCTAGTTGCTCCGCGGCATGTGGGATCTTCCCAGACCAGGGCTCGAACCCATCTCCCCTGCATCGGCAGGCAGATTCTCAACCACTGCACCACCAGGGAAGCCCTATCTCCTTTCTCTTTACTCGAGGTACGTTGGTTGTTAGGGTCACTGGTTTTATAGTTGAGTTTACTAGAGACTAGTCCACTAACAGCTGGACTTGGAACCCTTTGCTGTAGCTTATGTTGGTCTTGAAATGGAGTTTCAGGGTCTCTGTTTCACTAAGGTCAAGATTGTAAGTTGAGTGAAGTTTGAGTCTTCTCAACTGGTCAAAACTAGAATCCTCCATCTAGGTGGTTTGCTAGGAGTTGTAGCAAACTGTTGAGTTACTGATGCCATTCATTAGGCACTGGTTGGCTCCTATATTCAACCACATACTGACATATATTTTGTAACAGAGCTTGGAGGTTGAAATGAAGACCATCTTGGTCTTAAGGCTCTCATAGCCTGACAGGAGATGGATCTGTGCACAGCTTGACCAAGCACACCCAGAAGTAGGTTTCCTATTCACGTTTTCCCTTCCTTTGTTCTTTCTTTCTCCTCCTCTTTTTCCTCTTCTGCCAGTAGCATCCACACCATTTCTTTGGTACCCTGGTAAACACCCAGGGTAAAGCAACTGGCTGTGTGGAAGTACTCACATACTAGAGGAAAGCTGATGCCAGTGCATAGGAAGTCACATTTCTTCTTCCCATGCAGTGGATAGGCTGAGAGTCGCAGCTAGCCAGCCATCTTGTCCCCTTATCGGTGGTTTGCCTATGATTTCCTTAAATCTTATCAGATGTTTTAGAAAATGAAACTACATTTTTGGAGAATCCAAAAGATATTTGGGAGTCTATTGATGACTGAAATTTTACTTCAATGACATCAGATTGTTCCTATGTTAATGTCCTTAATGTTGTTAAAGCAAAATATGAATTGCTTCTTCAGCAAATAGGATGTGTGCAGATATTTATTTCCTGCTTTCGGACCACATAGGGCCTCAATTTCTCCAAAATATGGAGATTAAGGAGACACAGATTAGAATAGGTCTGTTTGTATCTGATCGCCTTTCTCTCTTCGATTCTACAATCCTAGGAGAAGAACCGTGGGGTCATGGTGGGATGATGAAGATCTCATTTTTCTAGATTAAAAATCATATTATCACTACCTTTAGGAAACAATGGTGCTTATTCTTCTGAATTCTTGCTAAAGCCTTTCATTCAAGATAGTGCTTAGTCATCTAGAGCAAAGTCTATAGGAGTTAAACAGGTAGCAAATGCGGGAAGGAGGCTTGCCTTAAGAGTAAGTAGGAGGGTTTCCCTGGTGGCGCAGTGGTTGAGAGTCCGCCTGCCGATGCAGGGGACACGGGTTCGTGCCCCGGTCCGGGAAGATCCCACATGCCGCGGAGCGGCTGGGCCCGTGAGCCATGGCCGCTGAGCCTGCGCGTCTGGAGCCTGTGCTCCGCAACGGGAGAGGCCACAGCAGTGAGAGGCCCGCGTACCGCAAAAAAAAAAAAAAAAAAAAAAAAAGAATAAGTAGGAGATTCCTGTGAAATCCAAATGAACAAGGGGGGCTGTTGGCCTCTCAAGATAAATCAACCCCAGGGGAGTAAGAAAGAAGAGTCGAATCTAGGAACTTACAAAACAGACCAGATAATGTCTCTCTAAAACTATTGACCTATATAAACTATATTAAATGACAACCCTAAAATCACCGTGAACCATGCACAACTTTTGAGTCTGCACAAGGTATAGTGTGATCCAACAAGCAGCTACCATGGGCCAGGAGTGATGGATGATGGGTGGGGAAAGCCCTGTGGATTTCAGTGGGCTATAGCTCTGGTCACCCTACTTAGGCACTTCTTTAGTAGAAGGTGTGGTTTTCAGGCAGATAAGGGTAGCAGGCCTGCTGGCAAGCCTGGGCAAATGTTCATTTTATTGTTTAAAATTCTAAATTACTTGACAGATGGCTGGGGTCTTAATGTCGGTGTATTTCATAAGCCTTTCATCCTTCGCTTAGAGCTGTCATACTGCCCAAGGGCAGCTTCCAAGTGCCTTTTCCTGGCTGGGAGGAAGGAGAGAGTAAAGGTTGAGAAAATGTCTAAATGGTTACTGCAGCTTTAAAGGATGTTGGCTTTGTCTCAGTGAGTGAGTGGCAAGCCCACTTACCCAAGGCAGAGATGAGAACACACGCAAGCAGGCTCTGTATCCACCAATAACTCTCTCCCCAGTGCTGGAAGCAGGGGGCTGATAAAGGGGCTGGAGGGGAAAACGACCCCTCATCTGTTTCCAGATGACCCTGCAGTCTCTATAAGAGGCAGTGTTAACCTTGGGGTTCATGGGAATAAGCTTTGGGGGTCAGTGAACCACCCACAGTCAAATGTAAGATTTTGTGTGCATTTTTCTGGTGAACCAGAAACGCTGGCGTCCCAGAGGTGTTTTCGAAAGCAGACAGGGTTAAAATCATCATTCTGTTTGGGGGTCCTGGAAAGAACGATGGTGCTGAAAATAGGGGAAGAATGGAAGCTTTTTTCATCTACTTGTTGCCCCTTCTCCATGGAAGTGCTGCCTCCTCCACCACTGCTCTCGGCCCCTTACATTTGTGGCTGCTTGTGGGACGGCCACCTGACAAGCCTAGATGGCTTGTTTAGCTCTAATGAGCGGTGAGTTGAGTTTTTCAGGGTAGGAATGTCGTTGGCTCTAACACTGGTTGCTGGTAAAGATATTTAGTGCTTGTTCTATACCAGGCATGGGTATGAGCACTGCATGTGTGGGCACTTTTATCCTCACAACAAACTTGGGGATAAATGCTGTTATCTTCACCCAAGATGATGAAAAGTAGGATTCATTCAAACGAGGTCAGTCTGCACTGCCATCATGAAAGTCCAATGGAGGGTCAGGGGAGGGCCTAGAATGCAAAGAAAAGAGGTTCCCAGGATGCATAAACTCCTCCTCTCGCCTCCAATGAGTTTAAAGAAAAAAATAAATAAAAATAGAGCTTTTTGAGTTCTTCTAGACACCACTAGATGGTGGTGTGCCAAAGGCTATTTCCTACCAGGATGCCAACTGCCAAGGAATGCAGGTAAGTTTTGCTCCGGAGTGTAAAAATCTGCCGAAGAGTTGGAAAGAAGAGTTTTAGGAGGGAGCTGGGAATCTCTCCTAACCTCCTGCTCCTCCTCCCCACCCGCCTTATTCCAGAACGATTCAAAGTGAATGTTTCACATTTTGGCTAAATTGTGCCTGCCTCTGCCCCCTGGCCTAATTCTGGGTTTTCATCTGCAGAGCATTTGTAATGAAGGGCTGTGATCTCTGCGTCCTCAGCAAGTCGCAACTGTTCCACAGTGATGGTAAGGCATTTTATCTTCACATCTTTACAAAGTTCTCATGGTGCACAGATTCTAAGGCATTGAAGTCTTGTGATACACTGTAGTGCAGAGCCGGCAAGTGTGTGTTGAAATATTTTATTGCTGAAGTCGGTAATAAGACAAAAACATTATGACTCTCTACCTTTTCCTCTGTCATTCACTGTGTCCTCTTACATGAAATCCTGCTTGGGTATGCCCTGCTGTCTCCCCAAATGTAGACAAACAATCACAATGTATTATATCACTAGGAGCCGGCTCTTTCTTAGTTTTGTGTGAGTACCACAGTGAGGCCAAAGCAATCTCATTCAGTCACAAGTTTTTCTTTAAGTAGTCATACAACTTTAATGGCTGTTGCTATTTCCATGGGGTCATAAGTGTATTTTTATGGCACCCTTTCCAACAGTTAGACACGGAGATGAGTCTCTAGTCTAAAAGCCTCATCTAAAATCGTATATAATTCACGTACTAAATGGCTAAACTGGAACTGCGCCACTTTTCTCTTACATAGGAATTTAAAACAGGATTATTAAGGGGTTGGATCTTCCTCTCATATGTGCCAGATGAAAATGTCCTACAGTCTTGTGCAGCTTGTTTCTAGAAGAGAGTTAAAGGCCAAGTATGAATCAATGCATGTGATGTGTGTTCAGGGTTCTTTGCAATTCCTTTACAGATCCATAGCAGGGTTTTTGGTTAAGTGGAAGATGGTCTCAATTCTAACAGTACTGTTGTGAGGCTCCCCTTAATGGTACCTGAGTTATCATATTACTGTTTCTAACAAACTTTCCTTTGAAAAACATAGACAAGCACTATTATGACTTAAGATTTTTTTGCATCTACCAGAAAATATACACATTTTGCAAGTGTGAATATCAAAGTGCTTTCCTTAACTAAGTATATTTTTATTTGCTATTTCTGCAAAGCAAACTGTGCCACTGGACTGTCTTTTAAGCAATCCTTAACATTCTTTGTATGCTGATCACACATAGCCTCTTTAAAATTTTTTTAAAATTTTAATCAATTGGTTTTTAATTGAAGTATAGTTGATTTACAATGTTTCAGGTGTACAGCAATGTGATTCAGTTATATGTGTGTGTATATGTACATTTTGTCTTTTTCAGATTCTTTTCCATTATAAGTTATTATAAGATATTGAATATACGTCCCTGCACACATATACTCTTTCTTTTAAAAAATTAATTAATTTATTTTTGGCTGCGTTGGGTCTTCGTTGCTGCGTGCGGGCTTTTCTCTAGTTGCGGCGAGCGGGGGTTACTCTTTGTTGCCGTGCGCAGGCTTCTCATTGCGGTGGCTTCTCTTGTTGTGGAGCATGGGCTCTAGGTGTGCAGGTTTCAGTAGTTATGGCACGTGGGCTCAATAGTTGTGGCTCACGGCTCTAGAGCACAGGTTCAGTAGTTGTGGCACGCAGTCTTAGTTGCTCCGCGGCACATGGGATCTTCCTGGACCAGGGATCAAACCTGCGTCCCCTACCTTGGCAGGCAGATTCTTAACAACTGTGCCACCAGGGAAGTCCCCACATATACTCTTATTAGCATCTACTTTCAGACTCCCATCTCCAACCTGTTGTCTTTTTGTGTTGTCTCCTTGCAGTTGTTGAGTTGAGTAACATTTCATGGTCACATGTTCTCACCCTTGTTCCTAAAATTCACTCCCATTCCACCCTAACCTTTCTAATGCATTTAATAATATGTTCGTATATATGCTTGACTCTTTCAATGTACAGTGGAGTGGAATGTATTCCAAATTACATAAGTGGTTCCACATTGTGGATCTGTCATTCTCTCCACTCATTGTTTAAGATGTATGCACAGCAACATGGATATATCTTATTCATGGCATAAAACTGCAGCATTGTGTTCTAGAATATTTCCTTATCTGATCCTCAAGTGATGGTCACTATATCAGTTAACGTAATATTAGCTAATGGACCAAACATGATAAATTTATTATTAGGAGTACCAAAACAATTATTCCTGAGAGTAGGCATCTCTCTTCTAAAGCAGGGCTCTGAAGGTACAGGCACCTATCTTTGCAGTTCTGTTATCTTCAAACCAAGATTTCCAAGGCTGCCAAGTTTTCTGGTAATAAGGAAGGGGAGAGAGGACTGAGGATTATAACTAGAGGATTATCTGGGCCATGCCTAGAGCAGTGCATATCACCTCTATTAAGTTTGGTCAAAGACCACACCTAATGCCAGGGAAGCTGGAAAGCTATTGTAAATGGTATTGTTTTTTACATTTCAATTTTTCAATTGGTATATAGATACACAATTGATCTTTTTCAATGTTGACCTTGCATTTTATGACCTAACTAAATTCACTGGTTCTAGTAATTGATTTATAGATTCTTTAAAGTTTTCTACAGAATCAGTCACCTTTGAAAAGAGAAAGTTTGATCTTTCTCTTACGATCATGATGGCTTTTCTTTGCGTTATTTCAGTGGCTTCAATTTTGAGCACAATGTTGAATAGAAACGGTAAGAGTGGATATCCTTGCTTTGTCACTGACTGCAGGGAGAAAACATTTAGCATTTCATCACTGAGGATGATGTTAGCTGCAGGTGTTTTGTTTATGCATTTTCAGACTGAGGAAATTCTCTTCTCGTAGTATGCTGAGTGTTTGTTCCTTCATGAATTGGTATAGGATTTTATTAAATGCTTTTTCTGTATATATTGAAATAATCATGTGATTTTTTTCCCCTTTATTATGTTAATATGAGGAATTTTATTGAATGGTTTTCAATCATAAACCAACTTTGCATTCTGGGCATAAACTCCATTTATTCACAATATATTGATTTATTAATATTTTGCTAAGGATATTTGCATGTAATGCTCATTAGAGATATTGGTCTACAGTACTCTTTTCCTGTATTGTCTTTGTCTAGTGTTGGTATTGGGGAAACGTTGGCTTCATAAAATGTGTTGAAGTGTTTTCTACTCCATTTTCTGAAAGTTTGTGTAAGACTGGTGTTATTTTTTTCTTAAATGTTTGATAGAATATGCTAATAAAACCTGGAGTCTGGGCCTGGAGTCTTGTTTTTGAGAAACTTTAGTAGTTAATTTCTTTTATAGGTATTGGCATTCAGATTTCTTATTTCCTCTTGTATTAGCTTTAATAAGTTGTATTATCTATAGACTGTCCATTATATCTAAATTATTTAATTTATCATAAAGTTCATAACATGTACTTATCCTTTTAACGTCTTTCATTCCTGATATTGGTAATTTGTGTTTTTATTTTCTTGATTAGTGTAGCTAGGGGTTTATCAATTTTCTTAATCTTTTACTAGAACAACTTTTCATTTTAATTTTGTTTTTATATTTTCTCTATTAGTCTTTATTAATTGTCTCAATTTCATAAAATTATTCTCTTATTTATATTCTACTTGCTTTGGGTTTACTTTGCTCTTTGTTTCTAGCTATTTAGCATGGAACTTTATACAGTATTGAAGAGGTTTCTTCCTTTCTAAAATAAACATTTGTAGCTATAATTTGCCTTTTAGCCACTAAGCCCTGTTTTCAGTGCATCATATTTTAATATGCCTTATTGATTGATTGATTGATGGCAGGTTTAATAAGCAAGGGGACATACTTATGAGGCTTGTCTTGGGCAGTTGCAAGATGAGTAGATTGCCATACCTGCCTTCCAGAATCTTAGAAGTTTATATAGAAGCCTTAACTGGGTTCAGTCATGTGTACTCTCCAGATGGTCTAAACAACACATTACTCCCTCAAGGCTGTGTCTTCCTTGGGCAGCTTCTAGCGTGGGGAAGGCAAGCGGAATGCACATCCAAGGACAGGGGAATGGGTAGGAGCCTCCCATTGCCTGGGTCCAGCTCACGGGTCAGTCAGTGCTCACGTCTTCTCATGACCTCCTTCAACACTTCAAGAATCATGTTAGTGTTTCACACACTCAAAAGTAATGAATTTTTAAAAAATCAGTAGTTTGAGTAGAAACCCAGCCTCAGGTTAGTTTTATTTAGAAAATCTGGGGTCTTGGCACCTAATACACTTTATTTTATTCACTTCAAAATATTTCATAATTTCCTTGATTTCTTCTTTGACTTGTTTAGATGTATTTTGTTTAACTTCCAGATTTTGTTCTTTTTAGATATTTTGTTATGAATTTCTAATTCCATTGTGGACAGAGACATAGGATGCATGTGTGATTTTGATCTTTTGAATTTATTGAGACTCTGTTTATGGTCCAGCATATGATCAGTGTTGATCAATGTATCATATGTATTCTGCGATTGTTTGCGAACTGTTCCACAAATGTCACTTAGGTCAAATTGCTCAGTAGAATTTTTCAAATCTCTGTCCTTACTGACTGTTGGTTTTTGTCTAGTTTTTCTATCAATAACTGACAGAGGAGTGTTAAAAAAAAAATCCAACTCTGGTTATGGATTTGTTTTTCTCTGTTTTGGTTCTACCTACTCTTGCTTCATGCACAGGCATACCTTGGAGATATTGCAAGTTCAGTTCCAGACCACTGCAGTAAAGCGAGTCACATGAATATTTTGGTTTCCCAGTGCCTATAAAAGTTATGTTTACACTATACTGTAGTCGATTAAGTATGCAATAGTATTATGTCTAAACAATGTACATACTTTAATTAAAAAATAATGCTATTGGAAAAATGGTACCAATAGACTTGCTCAACACGGGGTTGCCACAAACCTTCAATTTGTGTAAAAACAAAACAAAACAAACCATAATATCTGCAAAGTGCAATAAAGCAAAGTGCAATAAAAGGAGGTATGCCTGTACCTGCAAGTTCTGTTATTTAGTTTATAAATAGTTATGACTTTTTCTCCCCTGAGTTGACCTGTCTGTAATTTGAAATGTCCTTCTGTATTGATGGCAGTTCTCTTTGTCTTAAAGAGTACCTTATCTGGTGTGTAACCATTCTAATTTTCTTATGCTTCCTGTTTGCAGGGTATATGCTCTTCTATAGGTTTATTTTAAACCTGTATATATATGTTTATATTTGAAATGTCTCCTATAGATAGCATGTTAGGTATATCTTACTTTTCTTAGCCAGACCATTTCTGCCTTTTAATTGGAGTGTTTAGCCCACTTACATTTTAGTCCACTTACTTACATCTGATGTAATTATTGCTATGGTTAGATTTAGGTTTGCCATTTTGCTATTTGTATGCTGTTTGTCTTAGTTGTGTTTTGTTTCTCTGTTCTTCCCTTTCTATCATCTGTGTTAAAATATTTTCTTGAATTCCATTTTTTTTTTTTTTTTTTTTTTTTTTTTTCTGTGGTACGCGGGCCCCTCACTGTTGTGGCCTCTTCCGTTGCGGACCACAGGCTCCGGACGCGCAGGCTCAGCGGCCATGGCTCACGGGCCCAGCCGCTCCGCGGCATGTGGGATCTTCCGGACCTGGGCACGAACCCGCGTCCCCTGCATCGGCAGGCGGACTCTCAACCACTGCGCCACCAGGGAAGCCCTTGAATTCCATTTTTATCTGCTCGTTTTTATTTTAGTGGTTGCCCTAGGGATTACAATATATATTCTTTTTTTTAAAAAAATTTATTTATTTATTTCTGGTACGCGGGCCTCTCACCGCCGCGGCCTCTCCCGTCGCGGAGCACAGGCTCTGGAAGCGCAGGCCCAGCGGCCATGGCCCACGGGCCCAGCCACTCCGCGGCATGTGGGATCCCCCCGGAGCGGGACACGAACCCGTATCCCCTGCCTCGGCAGGCGGACTCCCAACCACTGCGCCACCAGGGAAGCCCCATTTATTTATTTTTGGTTGTGTTGGGTCTTCGTCGCTGCATGCGGGCTTCTCATTGCAGTGGCCTCTCCTGCCGCGGTGCATGGCCTCTAGGTGCACGGGCTCAGTAGTTGTGGCGCACGGGCCCAGTTGCTCCGCGGCATGTGGGATCCTCCCAGACCAGGGATTGAACCCGTGTCCCCTGCATTGGCAGGCGGACCCTCAACCACTGGGCCACCAGGGAAGCCTACAATATATATTCTTAACTTTTCACAATCTAATTTAATATCACACCGTCTCACCTAAACTGTACCTTGTAGTCATGTACTTCCATTTACCTATCTTATCCTTTATATGATAGTCGTGTGTCTGTGTGTATATATATACACACACACATATATATGCCTGTATATATGTACATGTATATGTGTGTATATTTATGTTTATATATATGTACATAATATACATGAACATATATTACATCCACATGTTTTATAAGCCCTGTGATTCAGTGTAATAGTTACTGCTTTATACATATTGTCATATGTATTTTTTAAAGTAAGACAAAATACTATTTCATGTTTGCCCATATATTTTCTATTTCTGGTGTTCTTTATTCCTTCTTGAAGATCCAAGTTTCCATCTGGTATTATTTTTTTCAGTGTGAAGAACATTAACATTTCCTGTGGAACAGGTCTGCTGGTGATGAATTTGAATTTTCTTAGGTTTTATTTATTTAAAAGTGTCTTTATTTTGCCTTTATTCTTGAAAGATTTATTTTGGCTGGATATAGAATTCTGGGTTTGACAGTTTTCTTTCATCACTTTTAAAGATGTCATTACGTTGACTTTTTGCCTGCATTATTTCTGATGAGAAGCAAACCATAATTTTTAATTTTGCTTCCCTATGTGTAAAGTATCCTTTTTGTCAGGCTTATTTCAAGGTTTTCTTATTCTTTGGTTTTCATCAGTGACTATGATGTGTCTAGTGTGGTTTGTTTGTATTTATCCCACTTACAACTAACTAAACTTCTTCAATCTATAAACTCTCATTTCTTATCAAATTAGAAATTTGGACTGCTATTTCTTGAAATATTTTGTGCCCTATCTCTGTCTTCCCTCTTTCTGGACTCTGATTACACCCATTTTAGACCTTTTTCTATTTTACCACAAGCCATATTTTTTCCTCCTGTCATCTCAAATATGCTGTTAAGCCCACCCAATGAAATTCTCAACCCTTCTGACAGCCAGATCATCCCCAAACACAACTCTCACTATGTCAGTCTTTTAAAAACTACAGTGTGCATTTTGTATGTAAATTACACCTCATGAAAAAATACTACACTGCTTCCCTATTGCCTACTAAATGCAGACAAAGTGTGTTACCTTGGCATTCAAGGCTTTCTAGAATAGCGTATATTGTTTATGCAATTTTTTTTTGTAAAAAAATTACTGCATGATATGAGACTGATAACATTGTTTTCCTCTAGGAATGGGAACTGAGTGGTTGTGAAACAGGCATGGGAAGGAAACTTTTCAGCATTTACTTTAGAAATTTAAATCAATTTAGAATGTATTTATTCCAACAATACCATAAAGTGTGCCAATCTGTATACAATTTCTGACCAATCGTTTCTTCCATTCCTGCATAGCACACCTGCTTCTTTAGTCTGATCATTGCACCTCTCCCTGTCCTCTCATGCTCCTTTTTCTTAACATGCATCCAGGGCCTTAACCTGCCTTCAGGACCCAACTTGTATCTCCATTTATAAAGCATTCTGCAGTAGGACTCTGTCAGTTGCAAGTTCCAGCCTTTTCCCAAGAAGGGGTGCAGTTGGTGCTGATCTGAGGGTAATTAGACTGAGAGACTTGGATGTCATTGGTATTCCCCAGCTTTTGTATCTACCTCTCTTTGCATGTTGATTTTGTTCTCCCAGGTTCCCTGTACTGAGGAAACTGGAACCAAAGCTTTAGGCAGCTCCAGACTTAGATTTTTCATAGTCATATGATCAGAGAGGAAAAAGCATTTCCTTGACAACTTCACTAAGTAGAATCCCAGGGAGGGACTCAGATTGGCCTGAATTAGGACAGGGCAAGGACGTGACAAATCACTGATCAGCTCAGCATGTGATTGGCAGGCTGATCAGAACTATATGTCTGGAGGCGGGCAGGGGAGCAATCTTCCAAAAGGAGAGGGGAGAGGCGCTCCTCTTTGTGAAAAAATATCGATACACAGTCACTGTTCCTTCCCTGGCAACTGCTATGCCCACTGACCTGTTTCCCATAGCACTCTTTTTTTTTTTTTTTTTTTTTTTTTCCTTTTTTTGTCTGTATTCAGCATGCGGGATCTTAGTTCCCCAACCAGGGATCGAACCTGCGCCCCCTGCAGTGGAAGCACAGATTCTTAACCACTGACCCGCAAGGGAAGTCCCTAGCACTCTTTTACATCATATGCTGGGCTGTTATACAGAGCATGCCTATGTCCTTTGAAGTCTGACATGGGGTAATCTTATTTCTCCCAATCAAATTTTACTCTCTGAGAAAACAAAGTTATAAGTGTTTAAACATCGACACATCCTGGCACAGGTGTGAACCTGGAGGTTTGCTAACACATCAAAGCTGAAGTCAGATGCAAGATGCTTTGATGTGTTGTAGTGTGACTGCTCAGAGAGCTGTCTCTGGACAAAAGAACAATTGGAAGGGCAGGGGGTGCTCTGGCTGAGTTCAGGGTAACCACAACGGGCAGTTTCTGACTTTAGCACTGGATTAGGCTGCTTCTTCCCTGAGTCACCACCACTACTTATTAGTGACAGTTCAGCCTGCATTGAGACCACCTTATAACTTCTGTATGTGTAATAGATACATGACATAGATGTTACACTCTACTAGCTACCGTCTTTAATGTCTTCAGACCTGTTAATGCTATTTGAATCACTATCCTTATAGGAAAAAATTGTGACAGCTCACATTCGTTTAATGGATTTGAGAAAGAAAGTGGTTAACTGAGTGAGGCTTGTTTTAGACTTAAAGATTCTTTGCTGACAAAGGTGTTTAGTGACTGTGTTATAATATCACTAGGAATGAAGAATGAAATTAATATATACTTGTTTATAAGGAAAGAAATGAACAAACCTCAAGCTCTTTATTTCGTTCATAGTTTGCTTCTTTACTTTGCCAATGGTAATACATTCAGAGATGTTATTACATTAAGTAGTCCAAGGTCAGAATTCCCCGCCCCCATAGGCTTGGTTTTTTGGTTTTTGGTTTTTTTTTTTTGGTTATTGCTTACCTGCTGGCAATTTTGACAAAGGGCTTTCCCCAAGAGAAGTTGAGGAGATGGCTTTCAAATCTAGCTGGAAATAACTTCAGGTAAACAGTTTTGTTAACTGGAAAAAGTTGAAACGTAAGGAAGATCTTCAGGTTATCAGTAGAATAAATCCATCATTAACACCTTTGCCCAGGTGAATGTCATGGGCAAAGGCAGGCACTTTGCTGCCATCAAAGTGACGAGGAACCCCGGGTCACGTCTTGACTCAGCCTTTGCTGGGAGATCCTTGAGGGAGCTCCACACACAGGAACAAGAGGGCATGGGAGAGCAGCTGCTTCTTCAGCGGAGTCTGACATATACTGCCCAGGCCTCAAGACAGAGTCTGAAAAGGTGCGCTGGGACCTGAGACTCATGCTTGAGACCTAAATAGGCTCTCTTCTCTTAAGCCCCAACCCCAAATCTTGGGACCCTCTTTCCTCTGCCCAGCCTCATGGTAACAAATCCAAAAATGCGTAGGCTAGGGTGTGCACAAGGAAGGGAGAGAGATCTATCTGTGTTTTGCTTCCTTAAGTGATGTGGGGCTTGTTCCAGAAATAACATTGAAAGTGACTAAACTTGGGCAGCTATCAATTTTGACATGCAACATGGTACTAAACTTCTGAAATGCATGAAGTGCCTTGAGAGCATAGCAGTGAGAGGGATATGGGGTGCCTTACCCGCCTCACATCCCATTGGCCTGGCCTCCGATTCCAGGCACTGCTAGAGCGTGCAGTTCCCAGGAGTCAGCCCCTTCTGCTGGCAGGGCCACGCCTGCCCTGGGGCTGCTCTTACATCCTGGGGGGGGCGGCCTGTGGACGCCTGCCTCACACGGCTGTGTGTGCAATCCAGTGTGCGGGGTCCATGGGGCACCCCCAGCCCCAGTGACCCACAGTGTGACCAGTCAGTGATGAGGGCGCATCTGGGGATGGTCTCACGCTCTCCTTCCCCTTACTGCTGATCTCTAAAAGCCTTGTCAAGTGCACAACCTATTAGCAAGTTCTTTCTCAGCTCTGCTTTCAGGGAGCAGGAAATCAGCCAAGGCACTTGATGTAGAAGGCTGTTTGCGTGGCGGGAAAGTGGCCATTTGGGACCATTCGTTAAGTTTACTTAATTAGCAGTAAGGGCTCACCCTCCACCTTTCAGCTAGCCCGTCAAGACCATGGCTCTTATGTCTCTGCCAGAGCACCTCCTCCAGGCATGTGCCCACCCTTGAGACAGTGGTCACGGCTCAAACTGAGAGAACAGTGCACCAAGCAAGGACCCCAAGCCACAGGAGATGGAGGGTTCCCTACAGGGGGAAACGGTGCCTCAAGCAGATGCAGAATTCTGTTTCGGGAGACACTGGAGTCTTTTCCTACTGCAATAACTTTTCTTCATTTCTCTGTCTCTTGGAGGCCGTTGAAAGTCAGGTTTTGCGTTGCAAGTACTGATTCTGGCTAACAAGCAGAAAAGAAAGTAATTTGCAGGAAAGAAGAAAAGCCAGATTAGGAAGCTTCACAGCCAGGAGCAATACCCCCAAATAACATCACAGAACTGGTCCCCTGAAGGACACACGAGTGGCAAAGTATACAGTACTAAACCAGGCTCTGAATTTTCCAGTCACTTAAACGACTGCCATGTTGCCATCACTGGCACCAGAACAGGTTCGGCTGGGTCGCCCTGGGCGTCTCCCCAGGGTGCTTTAGCTGGACCTGGAGGCTTTGCTTATCTTCAACCTATAGTGCCCCCTGTAATTGGCTATCATTCCACAAAAACAAAATAGACATCAGCGTGGGCAACAAAATGAAGGGGACCCATTTGGCCACGTTTAAAGATAGCATCTAATGTTACTGCATAGTTTCTAACTAGGTTTGGTGGGACTCTGGACGCCATGTCCCCTCATTTAATCAAAATTTCCACTTTTCACCTATTCTATACATTGGGGTTCTTGTAATTTTGTCTTTAGAGTCAGTTTAGAAACCACCGCCCTGTGGAAGTAAGCATCTTCAGTGTCAAGAGACTTTGGGATGATTACCGGAGGCTCCTAAAACCATCTTTCCAGGTGTGATCTGACCCTGGAGGGAAGAGGCACACTGGACAAGCCCCTGATGCGTTGTTACTGAAAGTGAGGCTCTGGCAGCGTGGCTAAGCCTCATGCTAACCAAGTTCCAGCTCCCAGTCTCTGAAGTGCTCAAAACTTTAAATGGGCTGCCGACACCACACCAGGGGACTGAAGGAAATAGACTAGCTGTTGTAGAGAACCAAACTTCCAAAGCCTCATGACCCTAGGCTTATTCTAGTGACACAAAATCTGTTTGTCTTCAAGCACAAGACAGAAATCAATTTTTTTTCCAGAGTTTTGGAAATGATTCTATTTCTGAGTGGAACAGGGTCCTGACAAGGCCAATGTGGACGTCACAGATTGGATTCTATGGGAAGCTGATGGCCCTTATGCCCTTACCCACAGGTGTTCAAATCCATCCAAGGGGCCAGGAGAAGAGCTGTCTCTATACCTCCCCCAGCTCCTGCCTTGGTTGGCTTTCTCTCTACTCCTCCTTGCCCACCCAAACCTCTTCTTCTTCCTACAGTTAGGAAGCAAAAGCCCCTATGTGCCAGTGGATGCAAAGACTGATGGCTAAAAAAGAGGCTTTGCTCTGGCCATCAGCCCAGCTCAGCTCATGCAAACACCCAGTGATAAAGGCCACTGGTCATTCACTTTGACCTTTCTTAACATTTTACCAAGGCCACTCATCAGGAGTTGCCCTTGCCCTGATTCCACAAGCTCATATTCAGTATTTCTCAGATTTCCAGCTTCCAGATAAGAGTTTAAAATCAAACTCAGTCCTTTGAGGGTGGATGCCTTGTCACAAGGTTGCAATGAAGAATCATCGGAGTGAAGGTGATGTGAATGTACCTTCTTGAGAGGAAACCCTGTGCTAGTTTAGAGGAGTTCTTTTAATTCTCAGGATCCAAAGTGAGTTTGTTTAGGACTGTAAAATTTTCTAATGGAAGCAGTTAGCAGTGGTGGAGCTGCCTACAACCCATGGTTTAGGGAGGTCACTGGCACCGTTCTGGAAGTATCCTCCTGTGGGATGTCTCAAGACAAGAGTACCCCTGGGCAAAGACTTAGGTACTGGAAGAGAGACCATGGGAAATCTCTCTGGAGAGGGTTGGGTTCCAAGCTTTCCCACCCCAACTTCTCTCTTAGGTTCTAGGGTCTCCATTTTGTGTCCCCTAGCTTCACAGACCATGGAGAACAAACGTCAGGCACGTCAGGAGATGAAGTATTGGGTTAACTCTTCAGTGCTCCAGTTTATAATCGTTTCTGGCTTGTCATCAGAGTACGTATAGAGCTAAATGATGAATGGCCACTTTAAAAATCAGCAAGCGCCATAATACTCAATTCCCAATGACAAGGGGGCATGATGCTAAAGCTCTAGGCAAGTTAAAAAAAAAAAAAAAAAAAGCAAATGTTCCCCTTCTGTGTAAAAAAAAAAAGAGTGGGAGGAAAGAAGTGACTACCAAAGATCTGCTGCTCTTGAAAATCAGTCTTTACCTTAAATCACCCAGTGTGAGTTCCTGTGCTGCCCAGCCTGTGGGACTTTGGCTTAAAGCTTGCCTGGGAATTCTTGGTTCCTCAACTGGTATAAGCCAGGAAGGCACACTTCCCTCTGCTGACACACAGAACAAATCCTGTACAGAAATTGTATCACCCAGGAGTGCCCAGTACAGAGCATGGCTCAGCATCCCTCCCCAACTGTCTGCCTCATTCACTTCTCTCTCCTGAATCAGCTTCTCTGCCAGAGGGTCAGTGGCACCATCTGGGCAGAAAAAGGACAATACTTCTATACTGTTGCTGGCCAGTCATCTAATTCCTAATTTACTAGGTTCAGCATCCACTTTATCTATTGAGGTGGGGCTATATCAGTTATCTATTGCTGTGTAACAAATTACCCCCAAACCTAACAGGTTAAAACACGAAACATTTATTATCTCACAGTTTTTAAAAGTCAGTAATCTGGGACCAGCTTAAGGGATTCTGGTTCAGAGTCTATCGTGAGGTTGCAGTCATCCTGAGGACTGACTGAGGCTGGAGAATCTGCCTCCAAGTTCACTCATGTGGTCATGGGCAGCCTCAGTTACTTGCAGTCTGTTGGATTGAGGGCCTCAGTTCCTCACAGGCTGTTGTCCAAAGGCTTCTGTTCTTTACAATTTGGGCCTCTCCTAGAACGGTTCACAATGTGGCAGCTTCCTTCTCCTAGAGAGAGTGATCTCCCGGTGGGGGGCGGGCGGGCGGGGCGGAGAAAGAGAGTGGCCAGGACAGAGCTGCAGTCTTTTTATAACCTAATCTGAGAAGTGATACGTCATCACTTCTGCCATATGCTCTTTGTCTCACACAGACCAATCCTGGTGGAGCGTGGAAGGGGACCACTCGGGGTGTAATATCATGGGGTGGGGATCATTAGGAGCCGTCCTAGAGATAGACTGCCTACCCATGACCATCAGCAGAGGAGCTTGGACTCAAGTTCAGACACTGCTTCTGACCTCTCCACCTTCAATTTTAGACCCACTGTAAAGGAGCCAGTTTGAACCTCCATCTACAACCCCAAGTATATGAAAAATAACTGATTTTGAGCCTCCATTTTACTGAGTCTTAGGAAACTTCCTCACTCTCAGAGGAGTCAGGGTTTTGGGAAGAATCGCCCTGGTTTTGAAGCATCTTCCTGGAGGCTCTCTGTTGCTTCCAGACAGTAGCTGGGAATCCACCTGGGCAGCCATGTAGAATCTCATCTGTCTTGATGTACAGCATCGTTTTCCCTTCTGGGATCTGGCTGCTTCCCAGGTAGTTCTTCCTGCCACGTTATGAACAGCCTCTGCCATGGGACCCCCAGACACCTCTGCTTGTTTTCACCCCCACAGCCCAGGGAAAGCTCTTTCTAGGCTATTCTTTTCATTTCATGACCAAAATACCTTTCTTGAGAATTCTACCCTAGACCCAAGAGGTTCAGGCTTTGGAAACAAGCTCTGTGGAGTCCCAGGTTGCTTGTGACTTCTGCCCTATATTTTTGAAAGGTGAAAACACAGGAAGTAAAAGGGAAGATGGAATATCCTGCCACAACAGCACCCTCCCTGTGCCTCAGTTGGTCAGACTGCATTGTCCATCCCATCTCTGGGCCTTTGCTGGCTATGCTGAAATTTGGCAGACTTATTATGCACACCTGCCTGCCACTCTGCCTGAGTCATGTTCTCCAGTGTAAGACTTGTCTCCTTTCTGACACCTTTCCTGACCTCAGGCTGGGGGTCATCACTCTTCATTCTGCATTTATAAAGCCGCCGTCCTCTCATCCCTAACTCACTGTAACCTTCTCTGTGTCAATTCAGAGATCACAAATGGGCAGTGTGTTTGCTGAATCTGTCCCAAAGGTGTAGTTTCATCCATGCCACTTTTTGTTTTTAATTTGAATGAGTTGCCAACATTTTAAAAATGGAGGGATTTCACATAAATTTGGCTTCTGGCTTGCACTGAAAAATCATATCTGGTAGCCCCAGACTTGCTTTCCCATGGAGTAAAAATGAGGCAGTGCTGAGTAGCAGCTGCCCCTTTAGATGGGTCCTGCTTCCTCCAGTTGGCTTCTGCCTACTTCTCTCTTGCTCATCACCTGCTAGACCTCTGTTTGTGACCTCTTGCTCTGGTTTCTCACCTCTCACAGGCTGATTGTTCCGGATGCTCCTTTTTTTCCATTTACTGATTGCCCAACACGCTGGGCTCAGCTGGATGCAAGCGTAAGAAAGTTCAAACAATGTCATCTACATATTAAAGATTAGGAAGGGCCTTACTATGCAATAGGCGCTGTCAGCTACTTTCACCCAGAATCCGAGGGCTGCTGAGTAAGCAAAGTCTTCTGTGTGGTAGACGATTCTCAATTTATAATTGGTTTATAGCTAATGATCCGAGGCAGCAATTTCCCTTGTTAGTCTGTCTTGATGTATACATTTGTAATTCGTTTGCAGCAGGGGCAGAGGAGATCTGTATTATATGGAAATGCTTGTTCTTTCTACTGCAAGTTCAGCTTACTCTCCAGCATGGATCTAATCTAGGGAAGTAAGTGCAAAAGTCCTGAGGCAAGGTGCAGGGAGGCAAAGTAAGTGCGTTGGGGGGAGTAGTGGGAGATGAGGCCAGGAGTCTCACAGGAGGATGGCGTGCAACTGCAGGTGGTCAGGTTCTGGGTTTGCCAAAGGACTGGCATTTGCATTGGCTTAATTTCAGTGAGGTCCCCAATCCATCCTGCATGATGGGACTGAACTGGGCTCAAAGCTCATCTTTGGGAACACTCCCAGGAGAAGATGAAAACACATCTTTTATTTCCTGCCACCCTTGTGCAGAGCCTGTGATCTGAGGCCTCGGGAAGCTCAGCACCTCGCTCAAGGTCAGAGTCAACCATGCCCTGCTCTGACCCTTAGCATCTAAAATGCAGAACTTCTGGACTCTCTTGGGATGATCTTTGCCCCAGAGCATTGTTAGAGAAACATGGCACCTCTGGGAGTAAAGGGGGTCCTTCCCTGTCCCTTGCTGGCTATTCAAAGTGAGCTGGCAATTTTACAATAACCCATTTTCTTGATATCTTCTGCTCAGTCCTTTCTGAGCCTTCTGGCTTCTGCTTGTGACAACTCCTGTCTAGAATGGCTTCAGTGCAGAGCCGGTTTGACTTTGGAGGCTGTTTTGCAAAATTAAGAGGCTGCTTTGACATGGCTTCAAGGAACATGCCGCAAGCTTCAGCAGCAGCGGTCGCCTCATTCAACCCTGGGAGACAACAAATGCTCCAAATAGGGCCATGCACGCCTACCGTCATGCAGCCACCCAGCAAGTGGCCATTTAATCTCAATTGCTCCCCACGGCGTGGGCCAATTAAAGAGGAAGCCAGCAGGGCAAGGAGCACTGGCAAATCTTTTGAGGGAAGGAAACCCCAGGGCTGCATTGCCAAAGGCTCTCCCACTCCATTCACACACTGTGCAAGAATGCAAACCATGGGGCTGCAAGTGGGATGGAGGGCTGCCTCAGAAATGGGAGCCGAGATGCAGTACAGATGGCAGCAAGAGTGGCGGTGACACAGAATAGTATCCCCAGGGCTCGAAACTTCCAAAATGAGATTTACAGTTCTGGCCCGCCCTCTTTCGGGAGGAAACACCTGCTCCAGCAGCTTTGGAAACGGCCTCTTATTATCAACTTCTGTGCAGGGATCAGATTTTTGCAGCTAACTAGTGCCTGGTGTGAAATAAAAGCTATTTTGAGGTGGGAGGAGTTCTCAACCTTTCCTCAATGCATTTTGCGTCCTGATTAATTTCTCTCTAATCCTTTATTTCTGAGTCTACATTCTTTCACAACTCCTCCTTCTCTGCCATTCTTTCTACCATACTCTCCTCTCTGAATATTCGCAGCCTCTGCTTGGGAGACCAAGCCAGGTCTTACCAGTAGTTCCCAGCCCTACCTGCCCATCAGGATCACCTGGGGCCCCCAAATAGTTGTATTTGGGTCACTTTCCAGACCACTTAGGTTAGAATCTCTTGGGGTAGGGCCCTGGCATTAACATCTAAGTTCCTCAGCTGATTCTAGTATACAGCCAAGGTTCCGAAATGCTGGCTACGGAAATGATGCTAAGAAATAAGATAGATTTGACTGTCCTAATACATTGGAGCTACCTTAATCCTCACACTCGAGTTTCTAGAAGCAGGATTGAGTCCCAAAGATGAGGTGTGAGGAATCAGATTATTTTTTCATAGCTGTTCTCTTACTATACACATTATCCATGTTGATTGAAGAGGATTTAGAAAATAGAGACAAAAAATCTATAACGTAGCCCCTCAGAGCCATCTGGTAGATATTTCTTTACTCTTATTTTTATGCATATGTACAGAGAATTTCTTCAATAAATGCAGGATTACACGAGCTATAGCCTCATAACTATTTTCTCTTAATATCATGAACTGATCTCGGAGAGACAGCAGTGGGCAGTGGCTTGAAGTGAGAGCTTAGTTCTCTGCACAGAAATCGGACCTGGGTAGCCTGGATGAAAACCAAACCTCTTTCCATGTGAGCAAATACATTATAGAACACAATTCAGTTGATGGCATGGTACTATTTAATTGGTCTCCTATCAGTGGATTTTGGGCCACTGTTTTGTTCTCTTATGATAAACACCATGATGTCCACTCTTGTAGGCACATCTTTGCCCTCGTCCATGGTATTGGTCTGATTTTTTCCTCTGTACTCATTCACTGCGTCATCACTAGTCTCATGCCTTTAATTGTACCCCAAATACTAACACTCCAAAATTTATGTGGATTTCAAGTCACTTTTGTTCAAAAGGAGCTCTAATGATGCCCCTCTGGTCGCCCAAACCTCGTTTCCTATCTACCTACCTCTGGTATGTTTGTTTTTTCTTCAAGCCAAAGACCTAGACATCACCCTCAATTCTTCCTTTACCCCCAGAACAGAGCCTCTCCCCACCAATTCACATGCAAGTGGTGCTGGTTCGAGTTCCATATTGTTTTGAATCAATCTACACCTTTCCAACTTCCTCTCACCTCCTAATCAAGCATCTTCATCTCTCATCTGGACTAAACTTTTCACTCTTGATCGCCTCCTATTTTTTTCTCCACATGGCAGCCAAAATGATCTCCCTCAGGCATAAATCAGATGATGGCATTTCCTACCTTGAAGAGTTACATGGCTTCCTATCTTCCAGAATGAAATTCAGGCCGTCTTACCATGATCCACAAGACCTGCAAATCTGGCTCCTGTTTATCTTGTTAATCTTTTCATTCTACTTCTCCCCTTGATGACCAGGCTCGGCACACTTGTATTATTTCTCTTCTTAAATGTGCTAATGCCTTTCCCACCTTGGGACTTTGATACCTGCAGTGCAGCATCCACCTGATGCAAGAGGAACTATGTAAACATGCGGCTTATGCTTTTGTTCCATGAGAAATAAAGTCCTGTGATCTAAGAGTCTCCTATCTTCCACCATGAAACTGTAGCAGGCTAATCTGTTAGCTTGCAAGTAGGGTAAAATCTCAGACCCTTCACCTATTAACGCTCACCATTCCAGTGTGCTTGGGAAGATAACCTACCTCAGGAGAGATCAAATGTGCTTGGCTGTAATATATCCAATTCACTTCCCATATACTATAGTTTCCCATCCCCCTTCCCGTTATACACACTTTAAACTGAGTATTGAATAGTACTGCCTTATGGGACAGCATTAAGAAATTTCAGTTGTAATAAGTGGAAGGAGGAGTGATCATCTCTCCATCTTAATAATAGTCCTATTTGGCCTAGGAGTAAAGCAGGTGGATCCGGGAGACTAAATGTTGGCTATCATGGCTTTTCACCAAACTAGACGCAGTGAAAACTGTTAGAAAGCCCAACAGGCTAAAATTAGACAGATTTGACTAATGCTTGCTTTTCTATATAAACTTTGGGAGGAAGCCAGGCATAACTCATTTTTTAACGAAAGGAATGCAGAATCCATTCACTGTCTTCCTGCAAGGGTGCCCGAAGTCTCCAGTATATGGTCACAACCCAGTGAGAAGAGATTTAGATTTGATTGCTATCAAAAGTAAGTTGTTTTTCACACTGGTGATGTTGTGATGGTTTCCATCTCAGAAGCAGCAGTGAGGGAAAATTGGAGAACTTCAACAGTACCTACAACCAGCTAAAGATGATTAATTCACCTGGCTAAAATTCAGGGCCCAATCAGTTCAATTCTTGGGAATAACTTGGGCCAAGACCAAGGAGATGAAAGACAGTGCTGCTTAGGATACTAAGTTTCAGTTTCTTGGAATTTGTGGGGTTTTTTCCCCCATAGCTGACCAAAAGACTCTTGGTCTTTTCTCTTTGGAACATTAACTTAAAGAATTGTTGAGATGATAGGCTACTGACTAAATAGAATCTGGTTGAGGATTATAGTCTGTACATGCACGTTGTCAAAACTGGTTATTGAGTAATGAGTAATTGGCATTGATGAGATGCAGCTGCCTTGAAGAATGGTTGGGGGGCAGTCACATGCCTGAGGGGCTACATGACCAGCTGGCATAAAGCTGAAGGGGGCTCAAAGCTGATGGCTTCCCTGAACTGAGGTCACTTGTACTCAGTCTTGTCTCTTGTGAGAACACATGTCCCAAGTTCAGAACGACTGTGCCTAGGATTTCGGCTGTGCCACTGCGGTGCATGCCTGGGTTTACCATGTCCTGTATCCTTTAGTAAAGCTAAGTAAACTTGGTGCTGGTGGGGTCTATTGTGTCTTGTGAATTTGTCTATCTGAACCCAAGTCCACTGTGGCTGGTAGAGCAGAGTGGTATCTGAACCCAAGTCCACTGTGGCTGGTAGAGCAGAGTGGACATTGCAATTACCTAAACCATTCTGTTTTAAATTGTTTTATTCTTAGTCATAGTCTTAAATTCACAGCCATGATAAACACTTGATGGAAGGCAGGAAACATGAGGAACATTGATGTTGAAATACGTATATAAAAAGATAAATGATAATTCCTCAGATATGCCTCAAGATTTCTTCCCAGATGTGTAAGTTGCATATTTATCTGATCGAGATCTTTACATAGCAGAGCAACACTATTATCTATCACTTAAGCAACCAGTGCTAAAGAGAAAATATGGTAGAAATTACTCCAATTTAGCTTTCTATTTATTGGGAATAAATACTATCCACATCTGTAATGTGTTATTTGTAGAGCAACGCTTGCAAATAGCAGGCTCAAACTTTCTCTCCAAATGAGTCATTTAAAAAAATCATGACGATTATAAAAAGAAGCTAGTTGATTTTTATCTCAAAATAAAAGAATTCTATACATCTAATATATTGACTTCTATTTGTCACTAATCAAGACTATCAAAAACACTTGAAGGATTGAACATAAGGTATGAAACATTTTGAGATAGCAAAAGCAATTTCATTCAAGTCCCAGCTCACTTGTCACCTCTTCAGGAGCCTGTCTGAACCATTCCAACTAATGTCTTCCCCTGGCTCCATCCATCTGGGTACTTGTCATGCTACAAATCAGGGTTCTCCATCTTATTACCCTCTTTTATTTTGTACCCTACCACTTCCCCCTCTAGCATGTAAGCTCATGTGGGCAGAATCTGTCTTGTTTTATCACCATGTTCCCCCAGTGCCTAAGAACATTGCCTGGAACATGATAGATGTTCAATTTGAACATATCAAATATATTTTGATGATATATTTTGTTATATTTCAGGGATAAAAGGTAGATATTTTGTACCAATTGGCATAAATGGAGTATGGTGTGCATTTTTCCTGTGACGCAGTATCTAGACAAATGCACGATGCCAAGTACTTACCTGGTCAGAGAATATATACCATGCTTTGCAGTTAGAGACCACTGGTGATTCTGTTTCAGTGATTTAAATGTAGATTGAGTTTTAAAACCAAAAGTGGTGACTGTGGAAACATGCTGCTCAGATCTCCTGCCGAGGAGAAACTGGTTGACTGGCAGCTCCTCCGGATTCACCACCATGTTTGCACTGAAATCATGCTTCCCCTGGGCTGCTCCCAGCCATTGACCAACATGGTGGGCATCCCAGTGGCATGTGGGACTCCTCTAACTGAGGAGTCCTCTAAGCTTTTGCTTGAGGACTCCCCATTGTCTGGGTTGAAACTTCCTTGGAACTACAATGTAGTCCTAGACTCTTCCTCCTCGGTCCTCCTTCCTTCCTTCTTTTCTTCTGGGAGTTCCAGCCAATGGGAGGCATTGGCAGAAATTTGGAGACTTGGAGGAAAGGAAGGGCAAGGGTCTTTTTCTCTGATACTTCTGCTTCCTGTGATACCTCCAGCAGCATCTATTTGTGTCTTCTTCATGTCTACATCTCCCTGCATATAACACATCCCTTCCCTCTGTGGTCCAGTCCCCTCCAGCCTCCTCCCACTGAACCTCTAGCCCCATTCAGTGACCACTGCAATCAAACAATTTCTATTGGCTTAGGGATTGACAAGTATACAAGTTCCAGGAGAAAATTCAGAAAGAGATTCTAATTTCTAAAAATTTAATATTTCAAAGAATTAAGGGATTTATAATAGATAATACAATAAATGGTGCTCATATTGGAAAAAAAGTATGTGGACTTACTTTACTCCACATAAAAAAATTAAATCCAATAGACTGAAGACTTAAAATGTATTTTTTTAAGTTAAAACCATACAAGAAAGTGTAGGAGAGTACAAGTATAATTTGGGATAATAGGAACGATTTGTCACTGTATTACTTATCCATCGCTGTGTAACAAATGGCCCCAACACTTTGCAGCTCAAAACACCAAACATTTATTATCTCACAGACTTTCTAAGGATCAGGAATCTCACAGTGACTTGGCTGAGTGGTTCTGGTTCAGTTTCCTGGGAGGTTGCAGTCAAGTAGTGAGCAAGGGCTGCAGTCACCTAAAGACTAAACTGGGGCTGGAGAATCTGCTTTTAAGTTCACACATGTGGTTCTTGGTAGGTTTCAGTTCCTCACTGGTCATTGGCAGGAGGCCTCCGTTTCTCCCCATGTGAACCTCTCCATAGGGCTGCTCACATCATGGCAGCTTGCTTCCCCTGGGGTAAGAGATTCAAGACAGAACGAGAATGAGAATGAATGCACCCAAGGTGGAAGCCTCAGTCTTTTTCTAACCTAATTCTAGAAGTGACATCTCACCACTTCTGCCATATTCTGTTCCTTAGAAACAGACTATTAAGTTCAGCCCACACTCAACGGGAAGGGAATGAAACTCTTCCTCTTGATGGGAGGAGTATCACGGAATTTGTGGGCACATCTTTAACACCCCCACTGTAACTAAGAGGAGACAAAACTACAAAAAATCTGATTACGTGAAAATATGGAACATTTGCATGGCAAAATATTGTAAAGGTTAATAGACAGGAGACAGCTTGAGAAAATGTTCATAGTTCAGATAAGAGAAAATCTCTCCAATACATAAAGAACTCGTAAAATTTGACAAGAAATAGACAAACTGCTAGACAAATATGCAAAGGATGTGGAATCAGTAAGGACTTTTGTTTGACGGCTGGTGACAGAGACCCGCCTGTAGTGGCTTAAAGACTTGAGGGTTTGTTTCCTTTTGTAATAGGTCCAGAGGGAGGAGATGGCTGGCACTGGTTTAGGGCTGAAGTGTCTTCATTTGCTTGGCCTTTTTCTTGTAGTTACAAATGGCTCCTAGAACTTTAGACAAGACATGCACATTCCCAGTCTCAGGAAAAAGATGGCAGGAAAAGGACAAAAAGTGTTTTGTCATTGGTTTTAGCTAATGACTTCTCTTTACATCCTATCCAAAAAGCTACTAGAAACAAACAAGTTTACCTACTGTATCAGATAGGATGCTTTTTGGTGCAAACAACAAAAAACCCAATTGAAAGAAAAAATATTTTTAATGAGGAAAATTCTTTACATACAAGTTCTGAGGCAAGAAAGTTCCAGTATTAATTCAGTGGCTCAATGTTACCAGATATCCAGATTATTTCCATTTTTTGGCAAATACCTCCCCTAGAGTATTTGCTTTTAGCTCCTAGGCTATTACCCCATGGTTACAAGATGGTACAGCTACTTGCGTCACTTATCCACACAACAATGACCGAAGGTTAGAAAAGGCAACTCTGTCTTCCATACAAAAAGCAATCATGGCAAGGGGAATGGCATTAGCATGATTGAATGATTGGCTTGGACCAGAGAGTCTTAGCTGGTAGGCAGTGCTGAAAGTGGGTGACAGTCCTGAGACTTTGATCCTCTCATTCCTTAGGGCAGCCTGGGTGGCACCTGGGGTGCCCAGAGCCTCCCAGGCTAGTCATCTCCCAGGATAAATGGAAGCACTTAAAAGGTGTCCTATAAAAAGCATATCCTATGTGGGCCTTGATGCAAAAAAGGATGGGAAGCAATGGCTAAGAGTAACTGACCTTCACGCTCTGGGGCTAGGTAGAAGACTGTGCACACAGGCCAGTAGAAACCTGAACAACACTCTGGTTCTATCAGAAGGAAAAGGGGGAGGCCACAGATTACTTGCCACAACTCTAAAAGAGCTAGAATTAGATCGAATTAAAATTCGAATCAGTATCTCTAAAAGTAAGTCAATAGGGTTACTGCTTTAAAGTAGTGAAGGAAAAGAACTTTGACCTAGAGCTTTAGACCCAGTAAAACTGCTCCAGGTTGGGCTCACAAGGAAGCAGTTGCTGAGATGAAGATTAGCATAGGGGAGTTGCATCAGGAATCAACACTTGTGGAGGAAGGGAAGGAAGCCGGATTAGCAAAAAGAAAAGTTAGGCTGCAATGGAGCCCTGGCAAAGGCTACAGCAGACCCCAAGGGGAGCTCTGAGGTGGGATGGCCTTCAGAGTTGTCCCGCATTGCATGGGGTCTTTCTGCTCCCATATGGACCAGTCACTAGGTGCAGGATGCCCCCAGGAAAGGGGTGCAACGTTGCATGAGACAGTTCTTGCTAGCTGAGAGACATTTCTGGAGAAGGCTAAGAGCTAAAATATGTCTGCCAGCAACACTGCTAGCTGCTGGGGGAGTAAGTTCTTCTGTCTTGAGGGAGGGATCTGGGGGTCACATCCCAGCATCAAGCACAGAGATGAACATTTATTCAACAAATATGTATTCAGCACCTACTGTGTGGCAGGCACCATGCTAGGCACTTGCTGCATATCAGTAAACAAAAGAAACAATGATCCCCACCCTCTTGGAGCTTATGGGCAGGCAAATTATAAAGGTAATAAGTAAGGAAGTTAAACAGTTTTGTGTCAATCAGTGGCTAGCCAAGAAAATCAAACCACTGTAGGATTTTCATATGGAAGGAGCTTTATATAGGGGATTAATACAAGTATTGAAAGAGTGGGGGAGCCAAACGGGATCTAATGTACCTCTAGGGCCAGAGGGACAAAAGGAAGGGGCAGTTTTACCAGAACCTAGAAGTTGAGGCTATTGGTGCGGGCTAGAGGATCAGGGGGCAGCCTGGAAGGCCCTGGATCACAGAGGAAGGGGATAGATGGAGGGATATGGAGTCACGGAGAGGACAGAGATGCTGTTGGAGGTGCCCCGAAAGCAGAGAGAGGAGAGGGACCTCAGTCTTTTTCTTCTTTCCATCCTTCAACCTGCTGCCAGTACCTCCCATTGGCTGAATCTCCCAGAAGCCAGAGGGCAACTGAACCTGGGAAACTTAGTTTCCTGTGATACAGAACAGGGCAGGAGAATGGCGGGTATTGGTATGAGAGCAAATGGCCGTTGAACAACAGTGTGTTTAGAAGGCGGTAAGTTTAAGATTTTTTAATTTTGGAAAAAAAAAATTGTAGAGCAAAATAAAGGGAACCAGGTATTTTAGAGTGGAAGGGAAGCAGTGAGGATAGGGAAGACCACACTGAGAAAGTGACTTTGAAGCAAAGAATAGAGGTGAGGGAGTTGGCTGAATGATTGTCTGGGGGAGGAAGACAGTATGCGAGAGAGGAAAGAGCTAGAAACAAGGCACAAGATGAAATGTCACCTGTCTATTGCTATCAGAGAAACAGTGAAAAAGGTGGCTAGAGCAGGACTAATGCGGTGTCCGTGGCCAGTGATGTGGCCAAGAGGAATGGGAGCCACGTCATGTGGGCACTTAAGAAGTGTGACTTCTACTCTGAGTAAAATCAGGAGCCATTGCATGGTTTTAATCAGAGGAGGGACATTCGAATATGTGGTTTAAATGTAGGCTGTACCAAAGCTGTGGAATTAAAGCACCCCGCCCCCCCCGCCGACTGTTTCTGACACTACTAGAGGCTGTAATTCAGCAAGAAGAAAAATTAGTTCGGGAGGAAGCGGAGAGATGTAATGGTGAGTAAAATCTAGAGCTCTCTAAATAAGTGCTAATTGAGGAAATGTTTTAGAAGAGTGATCTGGAATTAGAATTCTAGATGATTTCAGCATGGAAGTAGGGCAGCAGGTGGTGGGGGAGAGTAGGGAGGTATAAAAACACAATATGCTTCTTTTTTTTTTAAATTGAAGTGTCATTGATCTACAATGTTGCATTAGTTTCTGGTGTACAGCAAAGTGATTCAGATATGTATATTCTTCTTCATATTTCTTTCCATTATTACAGGATATTGAATGTAGTTCCCTGTACTATACAGTAGGACCTTGTTTATCCAATGTTATGCTTCTTGCCTTGTCTTGGGGGGCAGTTATAAAGAGGGACCTCATTAGAAAGATACGTGAATTAAACATTTAAAGCTTAAAATTAAAGGTTTAAAGTTTAAGGGTAAATCGCTAAGAGAATAAATATAGAATACATAACTTTCTAACCAGTGGAAGAAAAAAACTGGAACTAAAGAGACTTCAACAAAAGGCAAGAAAAAAATATGTGTGATGGTACGTAGTACTGATATAAAAAAGAAAGAGCTTGGAAAAAAAAAAAATTAGGTAGCAGGAATCTGTTAAACATAGAGTTACCATTTGACCCAGTAATTCAACTCCTGAATATCCATCCAAGAGAAATGAAAACATAAGTCTACACAAAAGACTATAGCAGCATTATTTGTAATAGCCAAATGGTGGAAACAACCCAAATGTCCATCAGCAGATGAATGGATAAACAATATGTATATCCATATACTGAAATATTATTCAGCCACAGAAATGAATAGTGCTTATACATGCTATAGTATGGCTGAACCTTGAAAACATTATGCTAAGTGAAAGAAGGCAGTCACAAAAGACCACATATGTGATTCCATTTATATGAAATGTTCAGAAGAGACAATTATATAGATACAGAAAGTAGATTAGAGGTTGCTTGGTGGGGGGCAATGAGGATGAAATGGGGATCATAGCTAAAGAGCAGAAGTACAGAGAGAAACTGACAGACAGAATGGTTAATTTCTCCATGAGCTCTCTTGCTGTTGGGTGTGTTAGGTTCCCCTGCATCTTTCATAGAGTTTGCACAGTATTGGGCATTTTGCTAATTATCTGTCAAATGTTCATAGGCACTGGTGATGCCACTGTGAATGCCATGGACCCAGGCCTCGCCTCCGTAAACACAGAATGGCCACTTGGAAAGTGTTCACCTACAGAAAACCCTGGGGAAACATTTTAAATCAGAATGGACTTCCCATTAGCAGAGTGTGGGAAATGACCTTGAACAGAGGGAAAACCAGGCTTCCATTTTAATTATGCATTCAGTGTTGGTGAAATGGAATTAATTATCTTTATCATCTTTGGAAATGCTGCAGTGCACTTCCTATCTTTTGTTTCATGCTCCTTGAGATACAGGCATCTTCACAATTCCTTGCAAAATGTTTAAAAACAAAGGCTGCAATGTAGTCAGTAGAGAGACAAAGCAGATGATTTTCTGAGTTTGATTAGAGCTGTACTCGGCCAACCTATGGTATATATATGTACACATTTTTTTTTTTACTGCATTGCTTTTTATTTTTCCAGCTTTGAGAGATTATTGACATGTAACATATATAAGTTTAAGGTATAAAATGTGATGATTTGATATATGTATACATTGTGAAATGATTATAGGTTTGGTATATTTTGATTTCTGCTTTTAAAGATGAATTCAGCTGTCTGTAGACCCAGTCCTGACTCTGTCTCTGATTTAATTTCTGTGACTTTGCAAAGGTGACTTAATCACTCCTGGGTGCTGATGGCTGTATGAGTTTTAGATACCTTTCATATCAAGTTGGCATCCCTTCAAAAGGGGAAAATGTGAAAAAGCATTTGAGATGAAAACAAATGAATAGACTATTTTTCATTACCCCTAGCCCAGAGTTTATAACCTGACCATGAAAATGAATCCTAGCCAATCTACTCTTTCTTTAGGGAGTCTACCAAGTATTTATACAGAGATTTGTGTCCACGTTGGGTTTTGAGTATTCCTGCCCCTCCTTCTGTTGATGGGAAGACTCCGACCATAACCCACCGAGGGGCAACTGGGCATTTGCCACATCTGTTCCATCTGGACCCACCTCTCTGGCCATGGCTGTCTGGACGTTGAGTAAAGTGTCTGACCCAAGGGAAGTCCAACAGTACACTAGTCAATGACCCAAGTGGCCTGATTTGAAAGCATCAGTAGAGCCAATCCAGTTCCCCTTTGGGGAACGCGGAGTTAGCCAACAGAGACTGAGGTGGACAGTATGAGGAGGAAAAGAGGTGAGAAAATGTTATCAAGGGACTTCCCTGGCGGTCCAGTGGTTAAGATTCCGCGCTTCCACCGCAGGGGAGGTGCAAGTTCGATCCTGGGTCTGGGAACTAAGATCCTGCCTGCCATGCGGGATATCAATCCATCAATCCAGAAAACGCTGCCAAGCTGAACAGGGGCTGTGACGAGCCCATGGCAAGGCAGTTAGGAGTGGGGAGAAGAGGAGGAGTTAAAAGGAGTGAGCTGGTGTCATTCACCAACCTACCAAACTGAACCAGTCTGGTTAGTTGGTGAATGTCAGGAGTGTGGTTGGTGTGTGTGTGTGTGTGACAACGTCACAACCGGCAGCCTCACTGCTTCCTAAGTCTCAGACCAAATTTGACCAAGTGTACGGGCTGTGCTAACAGAGGTTTCCCAGCCTGTCTAGGGTGGGAAAAATCCCTCTCTATCGTTCTCCTCTGGCAGTTCTCCCAGCACTTGCTTGGAAGGAACCCTCCCAAGCAGATGGGATGTCTTAAGGTTGGGAGGTGGCAGGATCCTTCTTAAAACAGACCAACCCCAGAGGAGAGGCTTCTGTACACTGAGAGGGTGCTGGTGGCACCGACTGCTGTGCTTTCTGATTCTTCATGCTGTTTTCATGGAAGGTGGAAGTTTCTCTTGGATGCCTCCGGGATCTTCCCAGACCGGGGCACGAACCCGTGTCCCCTGCATCGGCAGGCGGACTCTCAACCACTGCGCCACCAGGGAAGCCCATTCCGTCCTGTTTTAAGCATCACTAATGCCCCTGATCAAAACCGCTTCTAATGCTAATAAACTAGTCCTAGTGTCAATACAGACCGAGGAAGAATTTGGTTAAACACACATCACAATCATCGTGCTAAGCCATTGCAGAGTCGATCCCACTAACACCGGCACACAGGGCAGCTCCATGCTGTGTATGTGTGTGGTCGGGCAGAGCCTAGAAAGCTGCTTCTTGATTACTGGTTGTCTCTCTTGGTATCCGAGTTAGGTGGTGGTGGTGTTGTTTTACTATACATGTTTTTGGGTTTTTAAAAATTTTATCACAGTATAGTTTTTTTTTTTGAGAGTCGAAAGAATTTTATGGTAAACACTCACATGTTCATCACTTAGATTCTACAATTAACCTAGATTCTATAATTTTACTTTATCACATGTCGCTTCATCCCTCCATCCACCATTCATTTATCTATCTTATTTTCATTAATGTATTTCATAGTCAGTTGCAGACATCATTACACTTCACTCCTAAACACTTCTACATAAGACTGAGCTTTATGCAAGAAACTAGCTCTTCCTTAAACTTCAGATGTTATTGACAAGTAAAATTTATGAACTATAATGACCTCCTGCATGTTTTATAACTTATTATCTGATCAAGATTCTTCAACAAACATTTACAGTTTGATGGACAATAAAACAATTTGAAAGCAGCATTTTTGTATTTTTATAATGATTGTCAGGAAAAACCTGACACCAACCGCTAATGATCAAACAGTTTTAGTCTTGAACGTTTCAATCTGATGGTTAACAGCCAAGTTTACTATTTAGCTCCATCTTCTTCAGTTTTCTCCATCCCAAGCACCTTCCTTTGCCGGCGGCAGCTGTGGATCTGAGTGTAAACGTGTACCTGGTCTCTACCTCGGCTGCCCCCAGGGTTTGGCCAGGTGTGTGCATCTTCCCACAGGGGCCAGAGATTGGCTTCCAGATCCCACTGTTGGTAGGTGCAGAGAGAGACCTTCGAGTTCTATGTCCCGAGCTCCACCAAAAATTATCGGAATGTAGTTGATTTACAATGTTGTGTTAGCTTCAGGTGTACAGCAAAGTGATTCAGTTATATGTATACATATATTCTTTTTCAGATTCTTGAGTTGGTGTTAGGGGAAGGGTGGGTCCATTTCCATAGGGACAAAGATCTCTGGGGAGCAAGGGGAACAAGACCCTGCTTTTCCTCCTTTGAGACTCCATTTCTCGTGTGCACATGCTCACTCACTCTCACAATTGGATCGTTCAGTTTAATGCGCGTGACATCCATCTGTGTTCGATGGCCATCTCTTGTGTTGCATTCAACTTAGGCTTGTTGAGGACCACTTGGGACCAGACGCTGTGCCGTGGAGATAAATCTAAGGCGTTCACAGGCTGGAGGAGAAGCAGTCCATTCATTGCTTTCTTCCTGGTGGTGCGTGTCTCCTCATCTCTAGAATGAGGAGTGCAGAAGTGCCTGCATTTCCCCCATTAAAAACTGTGGTGTAAGTAGATCATGTTTCCTCAGCATCCAAAATGACAAAATATCATCCAGCCTATTCCTTTTGCCTTGGGCTGGGCTGGAGTTCTCCTCAGTGGGATTAGTCATTGCCAACGCCTCTAGGCAGCCAGACGTCTAACCGCAGGTCATCAGAGCCTGGCGTTAGGCTGCTTTGCCCCTCTCCACCCAGCCTCATCGTAGCAGAGAAGTGGTTTAGAGGGACATGTTCAGAAAAGGGTGGGAGTCAAGTTCCTCCAGGGACTGTCATCTTGGGAGCCAGGGGTTACCACTCTGGGGATCCAGCATCCCTTTATTCATCACATATGAGTATGTCCTAGGTGCCAGGTACAGATCTAGGGCTCCGTGTATAGCAGTGACCAAGGTGGACAAGGCATGCTCCCTCACATAGCTTTCCCAAGGGATGATGGCAAACAAGTAACCATACTGAGTGTGACAAGGGGGCACATCTGCTGAGAACAGAGAGCGTTGGCATCCCCAGCTCTTGGCTCCGAGGGGCTGATACCCACTGAGGGGGCTCTTAAGAGGTCATGTCTCTGGCTAGAGATGTCTTCTGGAGAAAGCAGGGCTGGATTTTGGATTTGGGCTCCTGTATCAGATAGGCTTTGTCTGGGTTATTTCCTAGAGGAGCTATGTCCCCGCTCTCTGAGCCTGGACCAAGGCAGGCAGACCTCGGCTCAGCCCTCTCCAGGGAGCGGTTGGTTATACCCAGGGTGTGGTCTGAGTCAGGCCCTTTCTCTCCCAGACGGCACAGCTCTCCTAAGGTATACCGAGGGGTACACGTTGTGACCCCTCCAGCCTGGGTGTGAAGTATCAAAACATACAAATTTGGGACTTCCCTGGCGGTCCAGTGGTTAGGACTCCATGCTTTCACTGCAGGGGGCACGGGTTCGATCCCTGGTAAGGGAACTAAGATCCTGCATGCCGCGCAGCGTGGCCATAAAAAAAAGAAAAAGAAAAAAGGGCTTCCCTGGTGGTGCAGTGGTTGAGAGTCCGCCTGCCGATGCAGGGGACACGGGTTCATGCCCTGGTCCGGGAAGATCCCACATGCTGTGGAGCGGCTGGGCCCGTGAGCCATGGCCGCTGAGCCTGCGCGTCCGGAGCCTGTGCTCCGCAACGGGAGAGGCCACAGCAGTGAGAGGCCTGCATCCCGCAAAAAAAAAAAAAAATAATAATAAAAATAAACAAATAAAAAAAAAGAAACATACAAATTTGTATTTGTGTCATGACTGTGGGAATCACAGGCTTTCGCATAAGCACTTCTCCACCGCGGCCTGTGAGGACTTGCTTCCTGTGCCTTTCCCACCTCAGGTCGGGTCCTCACCTTTCTCCCCTAGACTAGAATAAAAGCTTCCCTTTCAGGCTCCTTCTCCCATCCTTGTTTGTTCCTTTTCAACCATCCTATGCAAAGCCACGAGAGTTGCCCACTCTTAGGAGTTTCTGAAACACATCAGATTCTTTCCTGCTTCTGGGTCTCTGCCTGGGCCATTTCCTTTGGTTGGGTGCTAGCCCCACCTTTCACAACCTGTTCCACCCTCTATACCAGGGAATGCCTTCATCCTTCAAAATGCACCTCCATCCCGCCTCCTCTGTGCAGCTTCCCAGATCCACCAGCAAACCTTCACTGTCTCATCGGGGCTGGTTCTTTTTTTTTTTTTAACTGTAAATTTTTTTCGAATTTTATTTTTTATGCGGCATGTTCTTATTAGTTACCTATTTTATACATATTAGTGTATATATGTCAATCCCAATCTCCCAATTCATCCCACCACCATCCCCCCCACATACACCGCTTTCCCCCCTTGGTGTCCATACGTTTGTTCTCTACAACTGTGTTGCTATTTCTGCCTTGCAAACCAGTTCATCTGTACCATTTTTCTAGATTCCACATATGTGTTAATATACGATATTTGTTTTTCTCTTTCTGACTTACTTCACTCTGTATGAGAGTCTCCTCTAGGTCCATCCACGTCTTTACAAATGACCCAGTTTCTTCCTTTTTATGGCTGATTAATATTCCATTGTATATATGTACCACATCTTCTTTATCCATTCGTCTGTCGATGGGCATTTAGGTTGCTTCCATGATCTGGCTATTGAAAATAGTGCTGAAATGAACGTTGGGGTGCATGTGTCTTTTTGAATTGTGATTTTCTCTGGGTATATACCCAGTAGTGGGATTGCTGGGTCATATGGTAATTCTATTTTTCGGTTTTTAAGGAACCTCCATACTGTTCTCCATAGTGGCTGTATCAATCTATATTCCCACCAACAGTGCAAGAGGGTTCCCTTTTCTCCACACCCTCTCCAGCGTTTGTTGTTTGTAGATTTTCTGATGATGCCCATTCTAACTGGTGTGAGGTGATACCTCACTGTAGTTTTGATTTGCATTTCTCTAATAATTAGTGATGTTGAGCAGCTTTTCATGTCTGTATGTCTTCTTTGGAGAAATGTCTATTTAGATCTTCTGCCCATTTTTGGATTCGGTTGTTTGTTTTTTAATATTGAGTTGCATGAGCTGTTTATATATTTTGGAGATTAATCCTTTGTCCATTGATTCACTTGCAAATATTTTCTCTCCTAAGGGCTGTCTTTTCATCTTCTTTATAGTTTCCTTTGCTCTGCAAAACTTAAGTTTCATTAGGTCCCATTTGTTTATTTTTGTTTTTATTTCCATTACTCTAGGAGGTGGATCAAAAAAGATCTTGCTGTGATTTATGTGAAAGA
>NC_041231.1:50559104-50562547 GCF_002837175.3 Physeter macrocephalus | reverse complement strand
CTATATTTCTGTTTTTGTGCCAGTACCGTACTGTCTTGATTACTGTAACTTTGTAGTATAGTCTGAAGTCAGGGAGTCTGATTCCTCCAGGTCTGTTTTTTTCCCCTCAAGACTGCTTTGGCTATTTGGGGTCTTTTGTGTTTCCATATAAATTTTAAGATTTTTTGTCCTAGTTCTGTAAAACAATGCCACTGGTAATTTGATAGGGATTGCATTGAATCTGTAGATTGCTTTGGGTAGTATAGTCATTTTCACAATATTGATTCTTCCAGTCGAAGAACATGGTATATCTCTCCATCTGTTTGTGTCATTAATCTCTTTCATCAGTGTCGTATAGCTTTCTGAGTGCAGGTCTTTTACCTCCTTAGGTAGGTTTATTCCTAGTATTTTATTCTTTTTGTTGCAATGGTGAATGGGATTGTTTCCTTAATTTCTCTTTCTGACCTTTTGTTGTTAGTGTATAGGAATGTAAGAGATTTCTGTGCGTTAATTTGGTATCCTGCAACTTTACCAAATTCATTGATTAGCTCTAGTAATTTTCTGGTGGCATCTTTAGGATTCTCTATGTATAGTATCATGCCATCTGCAACCAGTGACAGTTTTACTTCTTGTTTTCCAATTTGTATTCCTTTTATTTCTTTTTCTTCTCTGATTGCTGTGGCTAGGACTTCCAAAACTATGTTGAATAATAGTAGTGAGAGTGTACATCCTTGTCTTGTTCCTGATCTTAGAGGAAATGCTTTCAGTTTTTCACCATTGAGAATGATGTTTGCTATGGGTTTGTCGTATACGGCCTTTATTATGTTGAAGTAGGTTCCCTGTATGTCCACTTGCTGGAGAGTTTTTATCATAAATGGGTGTTAAATTTTGTCAAAAGCCTTTTCTGCATCTATTGAGATGATCATATGGTTTTTATTCTTCAATTTGTTAATATGGTGTATCACATTGATTGATTTGCCTATGTTGAAGAATCCTTGCATCCCTGGGATAAATCCCACTTGATCATGGTGTATGATCCCTTTACTCTGTTGTTGGATTCTTTTTGCTAATGTTTTGTTGAGGATTTTTTCATATATATTCATTTCTCAAAGAACCAGCTTTTAGTTTTATTGATCTTTGCTATTGTTTCCTTCATTTCTTTTTCATTTATTTCTGATCTCATTTTCATGATTTCTTTCCTTCTGCTAACTTTGGGGGTTTTTTTGTTCTTCTTTCTCTAATTGCTTTAGGTGTAAGGTTAGGTTGTTTTTTTGAGATATTTCTTGTTTCTTGAGGTAGGACTGTGTTGCTATAAACTTCCCTCGTAGAACTGCTTTTGCTGCTTGCCATAGGTTTTGGATCATCGTGTTTTCATTGTCATTTGTCTCTAGGTATTTTCTGATTTCCTCTTTGATTTCTTCAGTAACCTCTTGGTTATTTAGTAATGTATTGTTTAGCCTCCATGTGTTTGTGTTTTTACATTTTTTCCCCCTGTAATTGATTTCTAATCTCACAGTGTTGTGGTTGGAAAAGATGCTTGGTATGATTTCAATATTCTTAAATTTACTGAGGCTGGATTTGTGACCCAAGATGTGATCTATCCTGGAGGATGTTCTGTGCGCACTTGAGAAGAAAGTGTAATCTGCTGTTTTGGGATAGAATGTACTATAAATATCAGTTAAATCTATCTGGTCTACTGTGTCATTTAAAACTTGTGTTTCCTTATTAATTTTCTGTCTGGATGGTCTGTCCATTGGTGTAAGTGAGGTGTTAAAGTCCCCCACTATTATTGTGTTACTGTTGATTTCCTCTTTTATAGCTGGTAGCAGTTGCCTTATGTATTGATGTGCTCCTATGCTGGGTGCGTATATATTTATAATTGTTATATCTTCTTCTTGGATTGATCCCTTGATCATTATGCAGTGTCCTTCCTTGTCTCTTGTAACATTATTTTAAAGTCTATTTTATCTGATGTGAGAATTGGTACTCCAGCTTTCTTTTGATTTCCATTTGCATGCAATATCTTTTTTCATCCCCTCACTTTCAGTCTGTATGTGTCCTTAGGTCTGAAGTGGGTCTCTTGTAGACAGCATATATATGGGTCTTGTTTTTGTATCCATTCAGCCAGTCTGTGTCTTTTGGTGGGAGCATTTAATCCATTTACATTTAAGGTAATTATCGATATGTATATTCCTATTACCATTTACTTAATTGTTTCAGGTTTGTTCTTGTAGGTCTTTTCCTTCTCTTGTGTTTCTTGCCTAGAGAAGTTCCTTTAGCATTTGTTGTAAAGCTGGTTTGGTGGTGCTGAACTCTCTCAGCTTTTGCTTGTCTGTAAAGGTTTTAATTTCTCCATAGAGAAATTCCTTTAGCATTTGTTGTAGAGTTGGTTTGGTGGTGCTGAATTCTCTTAGCTTTTGCTTGCCTGTAAATCTTTTGATTTCTCCATCTAATCTGAATGAAATCCTTGCCGGGTAGAGTAATCTTGGTTGTAGTTTCTTCCCTTTCATCACTTTAAATATATTGTGCCACTCGCCTCTGGCTTGTAGAGTTTCTGCTGAGAAATCAGCTGTTAACCTTATGGGAGTTCCCTTGTATGTTATTTGTCATTTTTCCCTTGTTGCTTTCAAGAATTTTTCTTCATCTTTAATTTTTGCCAGTTTGACTACTATGTGTCTTGGCGTGTTCCTCCTTGGGTTTATCCTGCCTGGGACTCTCTGTACTTCCTGAACTTGGGTGGCTATTTCCTTTCCCATGTTAGGGAAGTTTTTGACTATAATCTCTTCAAATATTTTCTTGGATCCTTTCTCTCTCTCTTCTCCTTCTGGAACCCCTATAATGTGAATGATAGTGTGTTCAATGTTGTCCCAGAGGTCTCTTAGGCTGTCTTCGTTTCTTTTCATTCTTTTCTCTTTATTCTGGTCTGCAGCAGTGAATTCCAGCATTCTGTCTTCCAGGTCACTTATCTGTTCTTCTGCCTCAGTTATTCTGCTATTGATTCCTTCTAGTGTATTTTTCATTTCAGTTATTGTATTGTTCATCTGTTTGTTTGTTCTTTAATTCTTCTAGGTCTCTGTTAAACGTTTCTTGCATCTTCTCGATCTTTGCCTCCATTCTTTTTCCAAGGTCCTGGATCATCTTCACTATCATTATTCTGAATTCTTTTTCTGGAAGGTTGCCTATCTCCATTTCAGTTAGTTGTTTTCCTGGGGTTTTATCTTGTTCCTTCATCTGATACATAGTCCTCTGCCTTTTTTTTTTGGTCTATCTTTCTGTGAATGTGGTTTTCATTCCACAGGCTGTAGAATTGTAGTTCTTCTTGCTTCTGCTGTGTCGGCTGGTTCTTTTTTTTTTTTTTTTTTTTTTAATTTTTATTTTTTTGCGGTACATGGGCCTCTCGCTGTTGTGGCCTCTCCCGTTGCGGAGCACAGGCTCCGGACGCGCAGGCTCAGCGGCCATGGCTC
>NC_041231.1:50551521-50559091 GCF_002837175.3 Physeter macrocephalus | reverse complement strand
GGGCACGAACCCGTGTCCCCTGCATCGGCAGGCGGACTCTCAACCACTGCACCACGCAGGGAAGCCCTCGGCTGGTTCTTAATCATTAGCACATTGCCACCCAGGTTGTGGAGGTTTGGTCACCACTGGCTCCTTGATGCTGTTCAGTTCCTTGCAGCAGGATTCACTACCGGCGCAGCCCCGTCTTCCAGGAGCAATATGGGCCAAGCACAAAGTGTATCATTTCAGTTTAGGTTCCCCCAGAACAGCTCCTGAGACAAGGAATTGAATTTAAGTAGTTTATCTGGGAAGTGAGCCCAGGAGTCACTGGGGCGGGGACCTGGGGAAGTGAGAGATGAGGGGAGGGCATCAGTACAGGGAGTGTCATCAAGCCAGTGATCACTGTGGGTACCCGGGAACTTGGGGGACAGTGCAGAACACTGTGATGGCTGATTTTATGTGTCAGCTTGGCTAGGCCACAGTACCTAGATATTTAATCAACTATTATTCAAGATGTTTCTGTCAAGGTATTTTTTACCTTGAGATTAATGTTTAAATCAGCAGACTTTGCATCAGGCAGATTCCTCTCCATAATGGTGAGGGCCTGAATAGAAAGATGGACCTCTCCCAAACAAGAAGGAATTCTGCCAGCAGTCTGCCTTTGGACTTGGGCTGTAACATCAACTTTTCTCTGGGTCTCCAGCCTGCCAGCCTTCCTTACAGATTTTGGACTTCCAGCCTCTACTTCCTTAAAATGTCTCTCTCTGTCTCTCTCTTTCTCTCTGTCTGTCTGTCTGTCTCTCTCTCTCTCTCTATATATATATATATATACACACACACAGACACACACACCCCGTGAGTTCTGTTTCTCTCGGAGACTCTGACTATTACAGACACACACGTCAGAGTTGCCCTGGTCAGTCATTGGGCATTAATTTCCCAGCACTTCCAGCCTGCTGCACACGTGGACAGAGGGGCTCTGGTGGACAAAGACAGTCCTTATGCAAAGATTTTCAGGTGCTGGCCGTGAAAAATCTGGCCCGTGAACTTGGGAAGCTGTCTACAGATCTGGGTGAGGCACTGACAGTTCCTGCTACAAGCCTGTTCATTGAGTGGAAAACTTCTCATAAGACACTCCTTCATCACCTCATAGGATGCCATGATAGATTTCTATGGCCTGACTTTTGAACATTGAGCAAGACACCCCACAGCTTTCCTACTTCTAAAATAGAACAATAGCTCACAGGATTGTTGGAGAAATAGTTCACAATGATATAATACATACCAAATGTATGTACACTGTTTCATAGATAGAGCACACTCCATAAATGATAGCTACTATTACAGCCCTTGGAGCTTCTAAACTCTTTTTTCAGAGTGTGGTCTCCAGAGCAAATGTTGGAACACTGGGTATGCAATGCTCTCCATTCCTCGTCATTGCTCCCTGTGACGTGGAGACAGAGACACATGGCAAATTGGACATAGCACTAACATGACCACTGAGAAACCCTGCCCTTGAATTTGGGCAGCTCTTCTGTCAGTTAAAGGGCTTCCTATCAAATTCAGTCCTTTCCAACTGCCTTCCACTTTGCCATTTCTATGACTGATAAATATAAATGGAAGGTCATATAGCCTTTGATGAAAAATAGATGTCATGTGATCAGTGAAAAGAAACAGACTCGGAAAATGAAGATACATTGGAGAGAGTGATGTGACCAGCATCTGCATCAGGTTTACATGAGCTAGACCCTTCCATGCCTGCGTCTGTGTGAGGCTGGCAGGCAGGAGAGTACTGGGTCACCTTCCTCAGGCAGGTGGAAGGGATATCCATGTTTACCTGCTGGAGAGTGTGAAAATCTCTGCACCACAATATATTAAATGATTGGGGTATGTTGTCAACATTTCAACAGGTGAATTGCAGGACTTAAAGATGTTTTGAAATTGCCTTTTGAAGAGGAGAAAACATTTTTTTATTTCATTATGGGACAATTTTTAAAATTTAATTTTTATTTTATATTAGAGTATAGTTGATTTACAATGTTGTGTTAGTTTCAGGTGTACAGCAAACTGATTCAGTTATACATATACATATATCCATTTTTTTCAGATTCTTTTCCCATATAGGTTATTACAGAATATTGAGTAGAGTTCCCTATGCTATATAGTAGGTCCTTGTTGATTTTCTGTTTTATATATAGTGGTGTGTGTATGTTAATCCCAAACTCCTAATTTTTCCCTCCCCCCATTTTTCCCCTTTGGTAACTATAAGTTTGTTTTCTAAGTCTGTGAGTCTGTTTCTAAAACTGCATTTATTATTCTGAGAAATTGGGAGCTATCATTTCATTCCTCCCCATATTCTTCAGTGGTGGGTTATTTCATAGCTGTACTATGTGTCCCTTCCTATGGAACTGACCTGGTTCGTCAGTGCAGTAGTGACTTGTTTGGTTCTGGATGGATATTTGCTAACAGGTGCGGTGAAGGAGGCTAACTTGAGGGAATTCCACTTTGTTTCCTGGAGATAAGTAGGGTTTGTGCAAGATGAAGGTCAGAAAAAACACTCAGTACCACTCATAATGCAAATCATTAGATTCCACAGGCAGGCTGGCATAGCTGATAACAAGAGAATTGTAAAAAAAAAAAAAAAAAAAAAAAATCAAATATATTATGGACTTTCAGAAATTCCCAATTGGGACTTCAATGTAGATAAAGACACGTTGGCTGGAAATGAATGCTCTTGGAATATTGATGGAGACATTTATTCCCATCTTACATATTTTAGATAACTTAGGTTGCATCATACCCCGTGTTTAGAATGCAATAATTTAAGTAGCAGTAACACAAATTATCCATATGCCGTTGACCATGTTCAGTCTTGATAGTGCTCAGTGTAGCTGCTCACACCATTTTGCGTTTCATAAATGCCTCCAGATATATTGGAAAATGTCATGACTTCTCACCTACAGGAAAATCAAAATGCCAGGCAAGCATTTCATTGCTTCTCTGAATTACAGATTGTCTTCTGACTCCAGTCTCGTGTGCAGTGAAGCCCCACTCTCTACAGTATAAAAATTCCTAAGAGCCAATCAATTTATTTTGTGTTATTCTGGTTCCGTTCAAAGGGAATTTAAGCCAAGTGTTGAAAATTACAAAGGAAAAGATCAGCATGTGTATTGGTTGCCACTTATGTGGTCTGAATACTCTGTGGGCAGACTTCTCTAGGAAAACGGAGAGAGAAAAGATCAGTAGTCATTTGATCTGACAAACAGAGCTCTGGGTGGGTAGAGTATTTTCATTTTATGATGAGAAAGTAGGTTCTGAGAGGTTAAATATCTTGCCTAAAATCACTCAGCAATTAAAGTCAGGAATCAAATCTGGATCTTTCTGCCAGAAACCCATGATTTTTTTTTCACTCCATCCCTGTGCTGTCTCACTATAGTTCAAACCCAACTGTATGAGCACTTCTGCTCTTCAAAGCAAGGATTTAGGTTTTGATTTCTTGGAAGATGTTGCTGTGGTTTAAAACTCTGAACTAATGACAAACTTGGCAATCCATAGCTTAGCTCAGTGATCTAAAAAATACTGTCTGAAGCAGGAAATGAGGGTTAACTAGACACTAAGGAACAGAGGTAAAAGTCCTCCATATTGTAAATCTTGTTTCCAAATGTGTTTTGAAGAAATTCTTGTGGATCTTGAAGCCAAATCTGGCCTCTGGACTCCAACACCAAATTAATTCTCTGAGACAGAGTTTTGGGTGAAGTAGAAAAGAATAGTTTTATTGCTTTGTCAGGCAAAGGGGGCTCCAGCAAGCTAATGCCCTCAAAACTGTGTGTCTGACCTGGAGGGGGTGTGGGGAGTTTAATAGTGATGGCTCAAAGAGGGCATGATCAGCTCATGGACCTTCTTCTTCTGATTGGTTGGTGGTGAGGTAAGTGGGAGTGAGCATCACCAGCCTTCAGATTCCAACCGGTCTGGGGTCCATGCACTGTGGACAGCATACTATTTACTTCTCCCACCTGGTGGGGGTTTCAGTATCTGCAAAACAGCTCAAAGATATTGTTATGTGTATCCCTTGAGGGGAAACCAGGACCCTGCCCCAAGGCTGCACTATTGTTTCTTTTGACTGTTCCTCCTTGGTCTCTGCATCCCCTCCCTTCATAATTAGCAACTGTTTGAACCTGCTCATTGGAACTCAGGGAAGGTTGTGGAGGCTGAATGAAGCCTATTTCCTGTAATCAAGAAATGGGGGACACAGAAAGGCTTTTGTGCCCAGGAGCCCCACAGCGTCCTGCTTGGTATCAATCTTTGGGAAGGCCTCATGTTTTGAGGCAAGGCTGGTCCAGAGAGAGCTGCATATTGCTTCCTCTCGTTGGGAATAAGAAAGCCCATTGGCTGGTAGGGAGAATCCAGTAGCTACAGCAGATCCTGTTGACCGACAGCCTGAAATCCACACCCATCACCTCCCACACACTCTTCTGGTGTTCCCAAATATGTACCTCCTAATGTTCATACATCCTGGGTTTCAGAGGAGGCTAACCCACTCTGTCCCCAGGGGTGGGTTTGATTGGTGTAATCAGAAAACTCCTATTCCCTTGAAGGAAATTGGATTAGGCAAGGGTACAGTGACAAAATGAATGTGAGAATTGGGGGCTGGGGTCTTTCTTGAAAGGCTGTTTCCTTCCTTCCTTCCTTCCTTAAGTTTTACAATATACACAATTTTATTTATATACATATATATATACACATTCTTTTTTATATTCTTTTCCATTATAGTTTATCATAGGATATTGAATATAGTTCTCTGTGCTGTACAATAGGACCTTGTTCATCTGTTCTATATATAAAAGCTTACATGTGCTAACCCCAACCTCCCATTTCATCCCTTCCCCAACCCTCTCCCACTTGGCAAACCACCAGTCTGTTCTGTCCTTGATTCTGTTTCTGTTTCATAGATAGGTTCGTTTGTGTCTTATTTTATTTTATGTTATTTTATTTTATTTATTTATTTATTTTTTTTGTGGTACGTGGGCCTCTCACTGTTGTGGCCTCTCCCGTTGCGGAGCACAGGCTCCGGACGTGCAGGCTCAGCGGCCATGGCTCACGGGCCCAGCCGCTCCTCAGCATGTGGGATCTTCCCGGACCGGGGCACGAACCCGTGTTCCCTGCATCGGCAGGCGGACTCTCAACCACTGCGCCACCAGGGAAGCCCTGTGTCATATTTTAGATTCCACATAGAAGTGATATAATATGGTATTTGCCTTTCCCTTTCTGACTTACTTCACTTAGTATAATAATCTCTGTTTGCATCCATGTAACTGTAAATGGCATTATTTCATTTTTATGGCTCAGTAATATTCCATTGCATGTATGTACCACATCTTCTTTATCCATTCCTATGTCGATGGACATTTAGGTTGTTTCCACGTCTTGGCTATTGTGAATAGTGAAAGGCTCATTCTTTAGTTGCGAGGAAGAGGCAGAGCCTCTTCTGCTTCTGGCTATTTGCCTGCTTGTGATGCCTGGGATGGTGATAGCAACTGCAGGATGAGAATTAGAGTAAGATTGAATGAGCTGGAGTGATTGAAAGGGTAGACTATGATGTCATTTTTGAGCCTATCCAGGAGCTGCCCTGCTCATTTTTGATTCTTTTATGTGAAATAATTTCCTTGTAGTTGCAGCCAGTTGAGTTGGTTTTCTGTTACCTACAGCTTTAGGTGTTCTACTTGGGAGTGTGGGTGAAGGTGAATCCCTGGTCTTTTGGAATGGCCTTGGGGTAACCTCAAAGTTTTAAAACACCTAGTCCAGTTGAAAAACACTTCTGGACAAAACTGGCACATTCACAAGGCTGCTGGCTCCTTCTTTATTCCACAACTGATTTCCAAGAGGCCTTAGGACTTCTCAGGTCAGTTCAGTAGTGCTGTCTTGGATGGTCCTAAAAGTGCTTTCAGTTCTGAGAGAATATTGTCTTCCAAGCACTCTCCATTTACTGGTGGTTGGTGTTTTCTGATTGCACAAGTTTTAGGTGTTAATTGTAGAAAATAACAAAAAGGATGCCAAAAAAAAAAAGGAAAAGAAGAATTACTTGTAATCTTAGCATTCAACTACTTTGGTCTATGTCCTGGGTTTGTGTGTGTGTTTCTGATTCATTTCTTCCCCCTTTCAAAAATGTGCTCATTATATTGTATATGTAGTTTTACATTCCATTACTTGAACTCAAAACTGTAACATGAGGTTGTTTTCTGTACATCATTAAATATATTTTAAAACTTAATGATTGTACATTCATTTATTGCGTGAATACGTAATAAATTATAAACTGGTTATACTTTACATGAAGGATGCATTCATGACAGTCTTGCATAATTCAAGCTCTGCATAATTCAGGACTCTTTTTCATAAATAGGAACACTCAAGCGGTTTCTCCCTATATTAATAACAAACACCACTGACATTCAGCTTTGGACCATGATTCTTGAAGAACTTAAAATTTGGAGGTGATTTACATTATTTCAAAATTTGTCAACAAATGTTGGAATGCTTATTATGGACTGGCCACCTGTCTAGGCTTTGGGGACTCTCTGAATAGTGATCTTGGAGAGACAGCAGTGAGCAGTGGCTTGAAGTGAGGTCTTATCCCCTGTGCAGGAATTGGACATTGGTAGCCTGGATGAAAACCAGAAATCCTAGCCATTAATCCACCAGGGGATAGAGGCTAGAAACAAGGTTCCCCTGGCTCTTGCCCCCATTGAAAAATGCATTTCTCAAGGAGGTAAAAACAGGTACAAAGTTTATTATTAGAGACACAGCACAAGAAGTGGGAGAGCACACAGAGAAACAGTTAAGACAGAAGCAAGGCAGAGATGCACACCTGGAGAGAAAGGGTGTGGGCATCCCACCTAATGTGGAGGAGCACAGTAAAGAGGTGGTTAAGTCATTTATATAGGGCAGTTCTTCCGGGTCTTTGTTTATCTTTGGCCAATTATCTGGTTTCTTTTTCCACATCTGACCTGCCCTAGGACCTTCCCCAATATGTGTGCGCAACTTTTTTCCAAGATGGATTCCAGCCCAAAAGCCTATGGGGGCCTATTATGGGATGACGCCCCCTCCTTTTTGACCCCCAAGGAGGCTTTCTGCGCATGTGCAGTGTCTCCCTTGTCCCAAGGATGGGAAATGTGACCTCTTGATCCTTTACTTAGACAGGGTTTAGACCCTCTCTGTCCCCGCCATGAATGTTATATTAAAGTGTCCTCAGGAGACAAAGTCCTGCTATTTACCCTGTTTCTGTTCTTTCTATTTTGAAGTGCAAACAGGTGGCTGGTTGTAAATGCCCAGCCTGGAGCTCATCTATCTCCTGACTCAAAAGAAGTTAACAAACAAACAAACAAAAAAAAGGGCTTCCCTGGTGGCGCAGTGGTTGAGAGTCCGCCTGCCGATGCAGGGGACGTGGGTTCGTGCCCCGGTCCGGGAAGATCCCACGTGCCGCGGAGTGGCTGGGCCCGTGAGCCATGTCCACGGAGCCTGTGCTCCGCAACGGGAGAGGCCACAACAGTGAGAGGCCCGCGTACCACAAAAAAAAAAAAAAAAAAAAAAAGTT
>NC_041231.1:50531022-50551457 GCF_002837175.3 Physeter macrocephalus | reverse complement strand
TGTGCTCCGCAACGGGAGAGGCCCCAACAGTGAGAGGCCCGCGTACCACAAAAAAAAAAAAAAAAAAAAAAAGTTAAGATTATAGTTGGAGACAAACAAGAAATATTATCAGATTTACCTCTTTATCATGTTTATTACATTAAAAGGTGTGGTGAGAGGCATGTGGAAAAAGAATAAAATGGGGCAGGGCAGGACAGATCAGAAGTGCCAGTGTCTAAGAAATGGTGTGGCCATGAGTGGCTGGATTTACAGAGCATTGAGAACCTGATTAGCCTATCCTATCAGCAAAATGCTTTGTTTTATGACTGGTGAAGGCATTGACTTGTGAGCATTTAATTTATCATAATGGTTGGTCAGAGAGCCTGGCAAGAGAGATGCTCAACTGATGTATCCTTAATTGGGATAAAAGCTGTCTATCCAAGGAAATCATATCCTTATCACTCCCAACGTGCCAAGTCTCACCAAATGAGTAAATGAGAAAATGGCTTCACTGTCAGACCTTCTCCTATCTAGCACTTTGCTGATGGGAGCCCCCCAAACTGAAGAACATTATTGCTGAAGGGCTCTAAGAGGTATACTAGTGCTCTCACCAAAACTCCCATTTTGTTTCCAATGAGGAAACTGAAGTGTAAAGAAACGGAGTGATTTTTCTGAAGTCATTGGATGCCCTTCCTAGTCCTCTTTGCAGGCTCTTCCTCCTGTACCCAACCTCTAAATATCTGCAGTCTTAAGGGCTCAGCCCTGGGTCCTCTTCTGGCTCTCTTCTGGCTCTCTTCCCTGGATTTCAATACTATCTAATTGCTGACTGTTCCCAATATCTCGACCTTTGACTTCTCCTCTGAGGCTTTGTCCTCAAATCTCTAATCACCCACTCAACAGCAGGCAGAACCCCTCCTGCCTTAGTCCCTTCCTGTAGTCTTTCCAATCTCTACAAATGGCTCCATGCTCCACCCACTTCCTACAACCAAAAATCAGCTGTCCTTCTACAATCCATTTGTTAAGAAGCAGAGAAGTCTTTTAAAGATTTAAAAGGTGTACAGTTTGGAAATGAAGAAATAAAACTGTCCCTGTGTGCAGATGACATACTTTTCTGTGTTAAAAATCCCAAGGTATTTATAAAACTCCTAGTGATTTCAGCAGGTCTCCGTGGTACAAGAGAAACATACAAAAATCAATTACATTTCTATTTACTGACAACAAATATGTGGAAACTAAAATTTAAAACAATACCCTTTACAATCACTCCAAAGAAAATGAAATACTTAGGTAGTAATCTGATAAAACACATACAGGATCTGTATGCTGAAAATTATAAAATGCTGTTGCAAGAAATCAGAAAATCTAAATAAATGGAAAGATATACTGTGTTCATGGATTAGAAGACTCAACATAGTGAAGATATCAGTTCTGTCCAAATTGATGTATAGGTTTAATGCAATTCCTATCAAAATCCCAGCAAGATTTTGTTGTTATTTTTTTTTTGTAGTCATACATACACAAGCTTATTCTAAAAATTTACATGGAAAGATGAAGGAACTAGAATAGCTAAAACAACTATGACAAACAAGAGTAAAGGGGGAGGAGTCGGTCTACCTGACTTCAAGATGTATTATACAGCTACAGTAATTATATAATACAGTGTATTGCAGAGTCAGGGACACATAGATCAGTGGAACAGAATATTGAACACAGAAAGAGACCCACAAAATTCTGCCCAATTGATTTTTTAAAAAATAATTTGCTATTTTTCCATTCTGCTTTTTTTAAAAATTTTTATCTATTTATTTATTTTTTGGCTGCATTGGGTCTTCATTGCTGTGCGCGGGCTTTCTCTAGTTGCGGCGAGTGGGGCTATTCTTAATTGTGGTGCGTGGGCTTCTCATTGCGGTGGATTCTCTTGTTGTGGAGCGTGGGCTATAGGCATGCAGGCTCAGTAGTTGTGGCTTGTGGGCTTTAGAGCGCAGGCTCAGTAGTTGTGGCACACGGGCTTAGTTGCTCTGCGGCATGTGGGATCTTCCCGATAATACAGTGTATTGCAGAGTCAGGGACACATAGATCAGTGGAACAGAATATTGAACACAGAAAGAGACCCACAAAATTCTGCCCAATTGATTTTTTAAAAAATAATTTGCTATTTTTCCATTCTGCTTTTTTAAAAAATTTTTATCTATTTATTTATTTTTTGGCTGCATTGGGTCTTCATTGCTGTGCGCGGGCTTTCTCTAGTTGCGGCGAGTGGGGCTATTCTTAATTGTGGTGCGTGGGCTTCTCATTGCGGTGGATTCTCTTGTTGTGGAGCATGGGCTATAGGCATGCAGGCTCAGTAGTTGTGGCTTGTGGGCTTTAGAGCGCAGGCTCAGTAGTTGTGGCACACGGGCTTAGTTGCTCTGCGGCATGTGGGATCTTCCCGGACCAGGGATCAAACCCATGTCCCCTGCATTGGCAGGCAGATTCTTAACCACTGTGCCACCAGGGGAGCCCTGCCCAACTGATTTTTGACAAAGGTGCAAAAGCAATTTAGTGCAGGGGTGGAGGGAGCAGCAACAGATGGTGCTGGAACAAATGGACCTCTGAAAGCGAAAAAAAGAAAAAAACCCAAAACAACAAAACACCCAAAACCCCAAACCAACCTTGATCTGTTGGTTTATCCATTCTATAGATTGTTGTTTATCCATTCTATATATAATAGTTTACATCTGCTAATCCCAAGCTCCCAATCCATCCCTCCCCTACCCCCCTACCCCTTGGCAACCACCAGTCTGTTCTCTATATCTGTGAGTCTGTTTCTGTTTCATAGATAAGTTCATTTGTGTCATATTTTAGATTCCAAAAGTGATATCATATGGTATTTGTCCTTTCTGACTTACTTAGTATGATAATCTCTAGGTCCATCCATGTTGCTGCAAATGACATTTTTTATTCTTTTTATGGCTGAGCAGTATTTCATTGCCTATATGTACCACATCTTCTTTATCCATTCATCTGTCAATGGACATTTAGGTTGTTTCCATGTCTTGGCTATTGTAAATAGTGCTGCAGAGAACACTGAGGTGGATGTATCTCTTTTCTTTTTTGTTTTTTTTTAGGCTATGGACAGTACTTTTAATGATAATGTATCATAGTCACAGTAAAGGAACAGTTCTCTTTTTTGGTAGAGTAAGGGAATGAGGCCCATCCTTTAGGGTGGCTGAAAATTTCTGAAGTGGAGTAAAATGAAAGTAGAGTGTTTTACATTGTTATTTAAATTTTAGATAACATTTCTAGCTCCCAATTAGCTTGAAATCGTAGACCTGATAGCCTTCACCATTTTCTTCTAGGACATTCCCACTTCCATATATATATATATAATATATATATTTATATAATATATATTTTTAATTTTACTTATTTTATTTTATTTATTTTTTTGGCTGCACCATGCCACTTGTGGAATCTTAGCTCCCTGACTAGAGATCAAACCCAGCCCCATGGAAGTGAAAGCTCCTAGTCCTAACCACTAGACTGCCAGAGAATTCCCCATTCCTGAAGGAGAGAGAGGACCAGCAAACAGCCCCACAGAGCTGGAGGCAGATGTGTTTTCCAGCCCAATGTCTGGGACGCATTCTGGGGTGCATGTATCTTTTTGAATTATAGTTTTGTCTGGATATTTGCCCAGGAGTGGAATTGCTGGGTCATATGGTAATTCTATTTTTAGTTTTTTAAGGAACCTCCATACTGTTCTCCATAGTGGCTGTATCAATTTACATTGCCACCCACAGTGTAGAAGGGTTCCCTTTTCTCCACACCCTCTCCAGCATTCGTTATTTGTAGATTTTTAAATGATGGCCATTCTGGCTGGTATGAGGTGGTACCTCATTGTATATATAACATTCTTGAAATAATAACATTATAGAGATAGAAAAGAGATTATAGGTTGCCAGAGGTTAGGTGAGAAAGGGGGATGGAGTAGTATAAGGGAGCCCTGTGGCAAAGGAGCAGTTTTGTCTGTTGATGTGGTAGTGCTTACATGAATTTACACATGTGGCAAAAAAGCATAAAATGATACATACACACACAAATAAGTACATGTAAAACTGGTGAAATCTGAATAAATCCTGTAGCTTGTACTAATATCAATATCCTGGTTTTGAAATTGTGTTATGGTTATGCTGTATTTTTCCATTGGAAGAAACTGGGTGAAGGGTACATGGGACTTCTTGCATGTTTTTGCAACTTTCTGGGAATCTGTAATCATTTCAAAATAAAAAGTTAAGAAACAGTGATGTGAAATGTTATAGATGGTCATAACATTCGTCTGTTTATAGCCCCTTCAATGTTTTTTTAAAATTTATTTTTATTCAAGTATAGTTGAATTACAATGTTGTGTTAATTACTGCTGTACAGGAAAGTGACTCAGTTATACATATATATACATTCTTTTTCATATTCTTTTCCATTATGGTTTATCACAAGATGAATATAGTTCCCTGTGCTATACAGTAGGACCTTGCTGTTTATCCATCCTATATTATACAAATTTGCCATCTGCTAATCCCAAACTCCCACTCCTACCCTCTCCCACTCCCCTCTCCTCTGCCCCTTCAGTGTTTTTACATTGCTCTCAAGAATAATTTCTCACCATGACTTACAAGGCCTGTATGATCTAGCCCCTGCCTCCCCCTCCCCCTTGCTTACTGTTCTCCTGTCCCCTAAGCCATTTGTCAGATCCTAGACCATGCCAGTCACTCTTACCAGGCACACGACCTTGTTTTTCCTGTCCTGTATGCATACATCTTTCACATGGTTTTCTCTCTCTTTTGTAGATTTCAACTTAAATATCACCTCAGAGAGGCCTTCTCTGACCATCATGTTTCTCATGGCACCATGTTAATTTCATTCCAAATAATTTGGATAATCTATCTTTTTTTATTGACTTTTTATCTGCTTTCTAACTAGACTGAAAGTTCCCCAAGAGCCAGAAAATTCCACGTCTTATTCTCTGTTACGCTCTGGCATCTAACACTCTGCCCCGCACATAGTTCCAGTTGAACAAATGAGTAAATCCATGAATTAATGGCAGAGTTGGAATGAACACACTGGTCTGCTGTCGCTTACTGCAACATACCTTCTTTGGTCTCCTCTGCCTTACTCCTCCTAAAAACACCAGCAGCAACGTTCAGTTCCCATAAACTTAGTGAATGAAAACAACACAAATTTATTATTTTACAGTTATTGAGGTCAGCAGTCCCAAGTGGATGTCACTGGGCTAAGACCAAGGTGTCAGCAGGGCTGTGTTCCTTCCTCAAGGCTCTCGGGGAGAATCCATGTTATCGTCTTTCCAGCTTCTAGAGGCTGCCTACATTACTGGCTCATGGCCTCTGTTATCTTCAAAGTCAGCAACGGCTGGTCCAAGTCCTTCTCACATCGATCACGTGGTCACTCACTCTTCTGCCTCCTTCTTCCACATTTAGGGACCCTTGTGATAACACTGTCTAGGATAATCTCACTATTTTAAGGTCATCTTTCTGCTCCCTTAATTCCTCTTTGCCACATAACATATTCATAGGTTCTGTGGATTAGGTTGCGGACACATGGGGAGGTCATTATTCTGTCTGTCAAACCACCAGTCTCCAACTTCCATAAAGAAAGTGACTCCTCTGTTCATATGTGGACCTCCAGGGTCTTGTATCTGGTATTACTCAACAAATTGTTGAAACACACTTAACTAAAATAACTCATGGGCAGCATCAGTGTCTAGCACATGGCAGACACTCTTATTGGGTTGGCCAAAAAGTTCGTTCGGGCTTTACGTAAGACGTTACAGAAAATACGTTTACCTACTAAAGGCCCTTCTTTTCAGCCTAGCTCCACCCAACCAAGTCAGTATGTTCTTCAAGGCTTTGCACAAAGCAAGTCACATTAAGAAGTCTTAATGTGAAGCCTCCACTAAGTGTGAAGCAAAGTCTTCCTCCTCATTTCTAAGGGCACAACTATGGGTTCCCTTCAACACATGCTTTATCAGCCCATTTCCTTTACTGGGTTCTGGATTGCTTGGATAGTGATGGTCTCATTCCTTTCTGAGCTCTTCACAGTTCCTAGCATGGGGTGGGGTGGGGAGCCCTTAAGTAGTAAAGAGAAAGGGGAGAAACACAAGGGAAAGATCAGAACAAGATAGCAGTTGGGGAGTGTGAGAGCCAAGGGTAACCTCTCTCAGGGTCTTCCATTTCCTCTCACTAAAGAAGAATCTCCATTGCAAGGTGGCTAGAGTGCTGGCATGGGTGAACACACTTGTAGTAATATGTTAGAATCGGATTCTTCCTCCATCATTCCCTTGTGGGAACATATAGTTCCTATGAATGTCATCCATTTCAGAAACTGCAACCCATTTGACACCTATTTCTTTGCTGACTGTGAAAGCAGACCTTTTCAGGTTTTATCCCATGATGATGGCTCTGCCTTCTGATCTGGTCATTTACTTTGAGATCTCTCCAGTGTTTGGCTTATCTATGATTCTCTCTTGCTGCCCCTGTTGCCTCTACCATCGACTTGGTATATGGAGTGCTACCCCCTTGTCTGTTTTGAAGGTCATGCCTGTCAGCCTACACCTTGGCTGAATAGCTTTTCCTTTCCAGAAAGTGCAGAAGGTGACTTCCATGCAGTTTTAAAAAGTGGGTGTGCTTTTATTTTTCTTTTTTCTTCAAAGACACTTTAAACTCTTTGGTCAACATTTCTCATCCTTTTCCTTTCAGATACCCAAGGCCAAGTACTATTTTTAGCCATTGTTCTCCCCAATGGGGTTCTCCTCAGAGCATCCTGGCTACTGGGGCTATACTTTTATAAGCTTCTTCAAGGGATAACACATAGGTATCCACATCTCATTTCTTCCCCTTTTAAGTAGGTTAAATCTTCCACAGATCATTTGCTTGTTGCATGTCTAGTTATTCTTAAATAAGAATACTAACTGGAAAAAGAATAACAGATTGGAAGGATAAGAAGAAAAACACATAACTATGATTGCTTTGAAAGAGCCCATGATTTGCCAAATGTTCTTCTGGGGAGAGCACTGGATGTGTTTGAAAGAATTGCTTTTTAAAGTCGTTGGGAAGCAGGTGAGACCCTGAGGGGCCTGGGTGATGACAGAATAGTCTGTGAAAGAAAAAGAAAGGATTTGTGAGTTGATTTGGGTTTGGGAGAAGTGGAGATGAATGGGAGAGAGAGAGAAAGGGGGAAAAGCCAGCAGGGTGGCTGAAGGCCATATGTTCCAAGATGTGACCCTGTCATACAGCCTCTCAAATCCTTGGTGAAGTACAGCTAAATCACAAAATACTTGACATGAGTAGATTTGTTGTGTGAACTGGTGAAGCCAGGTCGCCGTGATGCAAACTGGGAACAATTTATGCTGCCAGGTGGAAAGCTTTCAGAAATACAAGGATGTAAACCACAGAAACTTAGAGAAATTGTGGAGAGGGTAAACAAAAATCAGAAGCAGAACTTCCCCACTTGGCTCCAAGTCCATGAGAGAGAAATATTATTCAAGGATTGTTATGTCAGTTGTGCCGCAATAGCTGACTTACACAATCCTCTTCCTGAGATCAGACCTTAAGATCCAACTCTGCCCCTACCCTCTCTAAAAAACCTTCTCCCCTACAACTCATGTTCTCAGGGGCGTCCCTCTCCTCTAAAATTCTACTGCCTTTATCATCTTTGGTACATAGTTTAGTGCCAAACTATCTTCTATTAGTAAAGAGAAACTCAAAACCACAAAGCCTTCAGTGACCTTGTAGGAGTTTTATAGAGAAGGGACGCTACAAATGGGTCAGAGGGTTGCAAACAAGTAGGAAGAGCAGAGAATTGTCCTTGGTGATTGTGGCAGAGGCAGAAAGATCAGTTTTCTGGGGGTAGCAGTGGCAACAGTAAGATTAGTGGTGATCAGGGCCAGTGTACAGTGGTGCTAGGAGGCACTCATCACTGGCTCGAATTTGGGCATTGTTCCTGGCTCCATATCCTCTTAGGCTAGTTTCTCAGCCTCCTTGGCATTCTTTACAGCACTCAATATCCCTTTAAAAATGTATTTCCTGCTTAAATCAGCCAAGTTAAAACGACCAGATTCTGTTGCTTGCAAAGATTAACAAAGAGTATATAACTATTATAAGCACTGCTGTGATGAAAATCCTTGAGCATCCATTCTCAGCACATATCTTTGATTATTTCCCTAGGATAAATTCCTAAACCTGGTTATCAGGTTCTGAGTAAGATGGACTAAGCAGCTGCCCATCACTCCCAGTGAATGTGACTATAAAACTGGAGCAGGGTGTATGGAGTAGGCTATCTGGGGGTTTGAAAAATAAATTGTAGCGGGCAGATTGGGGAAGAACACTAGAAACCAAAGAATCATCAACCTGGCAGGGAATGTAACTTTTTTTCCCCTGAAGTATCTCCAAGTTGAATTCAGTGTATCCAGAAACTCAGAAGTGAGCACTGTAGATGGAAGAGCTCTATGGGAATTCCCCAATCCTTCTGGCTTGAGATATTGGGAATTGAACAGGAGAGAGAGGGAGAGGGAAAGAGGGAAACAGAGAGGGAAAGAGAAAGGGAAATAGAGAGGGAAAGAGCGAGAGAAAGAGAGAGGGAGAGAGGACATACTCCCAAGAACACTTTAGCAGAAACCCTCCTGGATTTAATTTTTTCTTTTCTCTTGCACCCCAGCCCCCAAGCAATCCTGTAGAGTGGGGGCAGTGGTTGAACTTTGATTCCAAGAGGGTAGGGCCAACACCTGTTGACGTTTTAACCTCTTGTCTTCCTACTACTTGGTCTAAATGCAGACACAATCATGGAAGTATGTGACAGAGTGAGATAACTACAGTCCCAAGTTTCTGGCCAGAAGACTGAAAAGTGGAGATCTAAGAAATCAGAAACTACCAGGGAGACTACAAGAAGGAGGACCTCAGGGAAACAACTGTTTATGAACTCCAGAGCTCACTCCTGAGCTGTGAGGTGTGCATGTTATAATTAGCATAACCAAAGATTTTGAGAGCTAAAGTAATGGATAGATTATCCCCACAACTCTGATTGTGATACACATCCATGACAGACATCAAGAGCATCGCAAAGGTTTTGACAACTGAACTGACATTAGAAACATAGCCTCCAGGTTGAAACTTTTTCAGCCTAAACCCCACCAGGTCCATTGCCTGCTAAAACAAAAATATCAACATTCTCTACAGCAGAGGTCCCCAGACTTTTTTGGCACCAGGGACCGGTTTTGTGGAAGACAATTTTTCCATGGCCTGGGGCAGCGGTGGGGTGGGAGGAGGAGATGGTTCAGGCAGTAATGCGAGAGATGGGGAGCGGCAGATGAAGCTTCACTTGCTTGCCTGCTGCTCACCTCCTACTGTGCAGCCCGGTTCCTAAAAGGCTGTGGGCCAGCACCAGCCTGTGGCAGGGGGGTTGGGGACCCTTGCTCTATAGGATTTAAACAAGATCCAGAACCTTGTAACATAATGCTTAAAATGTCATGATACAATCCAATATTATTCAGCATATGAAGAACCACAAAAATTTCAACTTGCACAGGAAAGGAGGATGATCAATAGATGCCACCATAGAGATAATACAGATGACAGAATTATCTGACAAAGATTTTAAGTCAGCCATTATAAAAATACTCAAACAAGCAATCAGGAACACTCATGAAACAAATGCTAAACAGAAAGTCCCTGCAAAGAAAGAGAGAACATAAAGGAGAAATAATGCAAATTTTAGAACTGAAAATCACAACCAGAATAACTCACTGGCTGGATTCAATAGCAGACAGAGGAGTCAGTGAACTTTGACTTAGATCAACAGAATTTATCCAGTCTGAAAAACCAGAAAAACGATTGGAAAAAAAAAGTGAACAGAATCCCAGGAACCTGTGAAATAATAACAAAAAGGCCAATAGAAAGATCAGAAATTAGTAAGATGGAAACAGAAAAACAGTGGATAAAATCAATGAAACAAATGCCTGGTATTTTGAAGAGCTCAATAAAATTAAACTTTGAGGAGGACTGAGATAGCAAAGAGAAGACACAAATTACCAATATTAGGAATGAACAAAAAAGAGGATAGATATCACTACAGACTTTAGAGGCCTTTGTAAAGCCTATGATAAGTGGAATATTTATAAATGGAATATTTCTTGCCATGTCAATAAACAAAGGAAGTCACAGTCACCAGCGTTTGCAGCCCTCCAACGTGAGCCAGTGAACCCTGAGGAAACTCAGGGCTGAAAAGAATACCTGTCATCTAGCAGCCATCAGACTGCAGCCACTCCCTGTGGTGAGCCCTGAGGAAACTCAGGATGTGAAAACACGGGATACTGGTCCCAGATAGCTGAGGTGCATATCAAAGGAATGATTTCAGTGAGCCCGGACTCTTGCATCTTCCCATACGTACAAAAGCGCTAAATTCCTTAACTTGAAATATCAGGTTTTCTTTAATTAACAGTAATCTTTTGAGGTTCCCGACTACCTGCCCTTTGTTGCAAAACTCCTATATATCCGGGCTCCCCCCCTCGCCGCCTGGGAGCAGTTTCTCAGAGCTATCTGAAACGCTGTCTCCCGGGCTGCAGTCCTCATTTTGCCCCCCAAAAAACTTAACTCGCAACTCTCATGTTGTGCATTTTTTTAAGTCAACATCTACATTACAAACTACACATAAACTGGAGAACTTAGATGAAATGGACTAATACCTCAAAATCCACAACTATCAACCTCACCTAAAATAAACTAGAGAACCTGTATTGTCCTATAACTATGAAAGAAATTATATTTTTAGTTAAAATCCTTCCAAAAAAGAAGTCTTCAGGCCCAGATGGTTTCATGGGCAAATTCTACCAAATATCAATTCTGAGCAATCTCTTCCAGAAAATAAAGAGAAGGAAATATTTTCCAACTCATTTTATGAGTCCAACATTACCCTGATACCAAAATTAAAGATAGCACAAAAAAATAAAAGTACATATGACTATTATTCAAGAATGTAAACACAAAAATGCTCAAAAAATATTAGCAAATTTAAAAAGGATAACATGCTGTGACCAAATGGGGTTTATTCAGCTTGGGAATACAAGTGTTACAGAGTCCAAGCTTGCTGTGCTCGCTGCATGACAGGCCAATAAATCGGGAGACAAGGTGTTGAGGCAAGGAATATGACTTTATTCGGAAAGCCGACAGACCAAGAAGGCGGACTAGCGTCCCCCAAAAAACCATCTTATTGGGGTCTGGATGCCAGTTTCTTTTATAGAATCAGAGAGGGAAGTAAAGTAAAAGGGCAGAATAGAGAGGGAGAGGTGGGGAGGAAGTAAAGTAAAAAGGGCTATCAGTCTTGCAAAACATCTCTTGGACCGGCCAGCCTCGGGAAGGGGATGTGTTAATTTCTTCTTTCTTGCAGCCACTCACAGGTAGGTAAGGTTCCCTGAGGCAGGCCGTTATGTATGATTATAACAACAGAAGGAACGTAAAGCAAAGGCTAAAGTCAAAGAAACAGATCCAACATGCAGTCAAAAATTGGCTCTTCCCTGTTACACAAACTGATTCAATATTCAGAAATCAATCCATGTAACTCACTATATTAACAGTCTAAAAAAATCTCCACATGATTATATCAGTAGATGCAGAAAAAGCATTTGACAAACTCCAACATCCACTCCTGATAAAAATTCTCAAGAAACTAAGAATAGAAGGTGAGAAATTGTGATTTATAGTAAGAAATATATATATATATATTTGGTCTTCATTCCCTTTCCTGGCACAAAGCTCCTAAAACACTTGGAATTTCCTGGATGAGAGCTATGAAGGTTTCTTTTGTTATGTTAACGAGATGACTTTAGGAAATCACCTAGGGAAGGGGGTCTGGTTGCCAGGAGAACCAATCACATGATTAGAGGATTGGAACTTTTAATCCCACCCCCAGACTTCTGGAGAGGGGAGAGGGGCTGGAGATTGAGTTCAATTGTCAATAGTAATGATTTAATCAATCATGCCTATGCAATGACGTCTCCATATAAACCCAAAAGGACGGGGTTCAGAGAGCTTCTGGGTTGGTGAACACGTGGATGTTTGGGGAGAGTGGTGTGACCCATTCTACATACTTTGCTCTATGCATTTCTTTCATTTGGCTGTTCCTGAGTTACAGCCTTTTATAAATCAGTAATGTAAAATGTTTCTTTGAATTCTATGAGCCTCTCTAACAAATTAATCAACCCAGGAGGGGGTGTCGGAACCTCCAATCTTTAGCTGGTCAGTCAGAAGCACGGTGACAACTTGGACTTGGAATTGGCTTCTGAAGTGGGTAGCGGGGGCAGTCTTTAAGGCTGAGCTCTCAACCTGTGGGATCTGATACTGTCTTCAGGTAGATCAGAATTGAGTTGACACATAGGACACCCAGCTGGGGTCAGAGAATTTCTTGGTGGTATAGAAAAAATACACACATTGGAATTGGGTGCAGAATTGTAGAAGGAAATCTCCTCAACCTGATATAGGGCACCTACAAAAATACCTAGAGCTAGCATCATACTTACTGGTAAAAGACTGAATGATTTCCCTCTAACAACAGGAACAAGGCAAGGATGTCTACTCTCACCACCACTATTCAACATCACACTGGAAGTCTAAGCTAGTGTAATCAGGAAAAAAGAAACAAAAAATAAAAATAAACTGTAGAGATTACAAAGAAAGAAAGGATCTCCCTTCACAAACAGCATGATTTTCTATGTAGAAAATCCCAAGGTGTCACTAAAACAATCTCTAGAACTAATAAAGATAAGCAAGTTTGCAGGATGCAAGGTCAACACGCAAAAATAAGTCATATTTCTATATACTAACAATGTACAATTGAAGAATTTTTAAAATATAATTTTAGGGAATTCCCTGGTGGTCCAGTGGTTAGGACTCCATTCTTCACTGTTGAGGGCACAGGTTCAATCCCTGGTGGGGGAACTAAGAACCCATAAGTCGCGTGGTGTGGCAAAAAAAAAAAAATTTTTTTTTAATAGTACCCCTTCAAAAAATACTTATGTATAAATCTGAAAAAAATATGTGCAGGCTTATTTACAATAGTCAGGACATGGAAGCAACCTGAGTGTCCATCGACAGACAAACGGATAAAGAAGATGTGGCACATATACACAATGGAATATTACTCAGCCATAAAAAGAAATGAAAGTGAGTTATTTGTAGTGAGGTGGATGGATCTAGAATCTGTCATACAGAGTGAAGTAAGTCAGAAAGAGAAAAACAAATACCGTATGCTAACACACATATATATAGAATCTAAAAAAAAAAAAAGGGTTCTGAAGAAGCTGGGGCAGGACAGGAATAAAGACACAGATGTAGAGAATGGACTTAAGGACACGGGGAGAGGGAAGGGTAAGCTGGGAGGAAGTGAGAGAGTGGCATGAACATATATATACTACCAAATGTAAAATAGATAGCTAGTGGGAAACAGCTGCATAGAACAGGGAGATTAGCTTAGTGCTCTGTGACCAACTAGAGGGGTGGGATAGGGAGGGTGGGAGGGAGGTGCAAGAGGGAGGGGATATGGGGATATAAGTATATGTATAGCTGATTTACTTTGTTATACAGCAGAAACTAACACAACAATGTAAAGCAATTATACTCCAATAAAGATGTTAAAAAAAGTATGTGCAGGGTTTGTGTGATGAAAACTATAAAAAGCTGATGAAAGAAAGAAGACCCAATGAATAAAGAGATATACTGTCTTCATGGGTTGGAAGACTCAAAAAAGTAAGTATGTCAATTTTGTGCAAATTGACCTGGAGGTTTAATATAATATCATCAAAATCCCAGCAAGGTTTTTAGTAGATGTAGACCAAGCTATTCTAAATTTTATGGAAAACAAATAAATTGGAATAGCTAAAATAATTTTTAAAAAGAAAAAGTTGGGAGAATTATACTACTTGATTCTAAGACTTTCAGTAATTAAGAGTATGAGATTGATGAAGAGATAGACACATGAATCAATGAAGCAATGATTAGAGGGTACAGGAATAGATCGACATAAGTATGCCCAATTGATTTTTTAATTTTTATTTTATACTAGAGTATAGTTGATTTACAATGCTGTGTTAGTTTCAGGTGTACAGCAAAGTGATTCAGCTATATATATGCATATATCCATTCTTTTCCAGATTCTTTTCCCATATAGGTTATTACAGATTACTGAGTAGAGTTCCCTGTGCTATACAGTAGGTCTTTGTTGATTATCTATTTTATATATAGTAGTGTGTATATGTTAATCCCAACCTCCTAATTTATCTCTCCCCCCACCTTTCCCCTTTGGTAACCATAAGTTTGTTTTCTAAGTCTGTGAGTCTGTTTCTGTTTTGTAAATTCGTTCCTTTGTATCAATTTTTAGGTTGCACCTATAAATGATATGATATTTGTCTTTCTCTGTCTGACTTACTTCACTTAGTATGATCATCTCTAGGTCCATCCAAGTTGTTGCAAATGGCAAAATTTTGTTCCTTTTTATGGCTGAGTAATATTCCATTATATATATGTACCACATCTTCTTTATCCATTCATCTGTTGATGGACATCCATTTATATATGTACCACATCTTCTTTATCCATTCATCTGTTGATGGACATTTTGGTTGCTTTCATGTCTTGGATATTGTAAATAGTGCTTCAGTGAACATTGGGGGTGCATGTGTTTCTTCAAATTCTGGTTTTCTCCAGATATACACCCAGGGGTGGGATTGCCGGATCATATGGTAGTTCTATTTTTGGTTTTCTGAGGAACCTCCATACTGTCCTCCATAGTGGCTGTTACCAATTTACATTCCCACCAACAGTGCAGGAGGGTTCCCTTTTCTCCACACCCTCTCCAGCATTTATTGTTTGTAGACTTTTTGATGATGGAAATTCTGAGTGGTGTGAGATGATACCTCAATGTAGTTTTGATTGCATTTCTCTAATAATTAGTGATGTTGAGTATCTTTTCATGTCCTTTTTAGCCATCTGTATGACTTCTTTGGAGAAATGTCTATTTAGATCTTCTGCCCATTTTTTGATTGGATTGTTTGTTTTTTTGATATTGAGCTGCATGAGCTGTTTGTATATTTTAGAGATTAATCCCTCATCGGTCACTTCATTTGCAATATTTTCTCTAATTATGTGGGTTGTCTTTTTGTTTCATTTATGGTTTCCTTTGCTGTGCAGAAGCTTTTAAGTTTTATTAGGTCCCATTTTTAAATTTTTGTTACTCTAGGAGGTGGATCCAGCAAGATATTGCTGTGATTTATGTCAGAGAGTGTACTGCTTATGTTTTCCTCTAAGAGTTTTATAGTATCAGGTATTATATTTAGGTCTTTAATCCATTTTGAGATTATTTTTGTGTATGGTGTTAGAGAATGTTCTAGTTTCATTCTTTTACATGTAGCTGTCCAGTTTTCTTAGCATAACTTATTGAAGAGACAGTCTTTTCTCCATTGTATAGTCTTCCTTTGTTGTAGATTAATTGACCACAGGTGCATGGGTTTATTTCTGGGCTTTCTATCCTGTATTGATCTATGTTTGATTTATATTTCTGTTTTTGTGCCAGTACCATACTGTTTTGATGACTGTAGCTTTGTAGTGTAGTCTGAAGTCAGGGAGCCTGATTCCTCCAGCTCTGTTTTTCTTTCTCAGGTTTGTTTTGGCTATTCGAGGGTCTTTTGTGTTCCCATACAAATTTTAAAATTTTCTGTTCTAGTTCTGTGAAAAATGCCATTGGTAATTTGATAGGGATTGCATTGAATCTCCCTTGGGTAGTATAGTCATTTTGACAATATTGATTCTTCCCATCAAAGAACATGGTATATCTTTCCATCTGTTTGTGTCATCTTTGATTTCTTTCATCAGCTTACAGTTTTCAGAGTACAGGTCTTTTGCCTCCATATGTAGGTTTATTCCTAGGCATTTTATTCTTTTGGATGCAATGGTAAATGAGATTGTTTCCTTAATTTTTCTTTCTGATCTTTTGTTGTTAGTGTTTAGAAATGCAAGTGATTTCTGTGTATTAATTTTGTATCCTGCAACCTTACCAAATTCATTGATGAGGTCTAGTAGTTTTCTGGTAGCATCTTTAGGATTTTCTATGTATAGTATCATGCCATCTCCAAACAGTGACAGTTTTACTTCTTTTTTTCCGATATGAACTCCTTTTATTTCTTTTTCTTTGATTGCCATGGCTGGGACTTCAAAAGCTATGTTGAATAAAAGTGGTGAGAGTGGACATCCTGATCTTGTTCCTGATCTTAGAGGAAATGCTTTCAGTTTTTCACCATTGAGAATGATGCTTGCTGTGGGTTTGTCATATATGGCCTTTATTATGTTGAGGTAAGTTCCCTCTATGCCCACTTTCTGGACACTTTTTATCATAAATGGATATGGGATTTTGTCAAAAGCCTTTTCTGCATCTTTTGAGATGATCATTTGGTTTTTATTTTTCAGTTTGTTAATGTGTATCACACTGATTGATTTGTGGATATTGAAACATCCTTGCGTCCTTGGGATAAATGCCACTTGATCATGGTGTATGATCCTTTTAAAGTATTGTTGGATTCGGTTTGCTAGTATTTTGTTGAGGATTTTTGCATCTATGTTCATCAGTGATATTGGCCTGAAATTTTCTTTTTTTGTGGTATCTTTGTCTTGTGTTGGTATCAGGATGATGGTGGCCTCATAGAATGAGTTTGGAAGTGTTCCTTTCTCTGCAATTTTTTGTAATAGTTTCAGAAGGATAGGTGTTAACTCTTCTCTAAATATTTGATAGAATTCACCTGTGAACCATCTGGTCCTGGACTTTTGTTTGTTGGAAGTTTTAAAATCACAGTTTCAATTTCATTACTTATGATTGTTCAGTTCATATTTTTTATTTCTTCCTGGTTCAGTCTTGGGAGATTGTACCTTTCTAAAAATTTGTTTATTTCTTCTAGGTTGTCCATTTTATTGGCATAGAGTTTCTTGTAGTAGTATCTTATGATCCTTTGTATTTCTGTGTTGTCCATTGTAACTTCTTTTTCATTTCTAATTTTATTGATTTGAGCCTTTTCGCTTTTTTTCTTGATGAGTCTGGCTAAAAGTTTATCAATTTTGTTTATCTTTTCAAAGATCCAGTTTTTAGTTTCATTGATCTTTTCTGTTGTTTTCTTCATCTCTATTTCATTTATTTCTGCTCTGATCTTTATGATTTCTTTCCTTCTACTAACTCTGGGTTTTGTTTGTTCATCTTTCTCTAGTTGCTTTAGGTGTAAGGTTAGGTTGTTTCCTTGAGATTTTTCTTGTTTCCTGAGGTAAGATTGTATTGCTATAAACTTCCCACTTAGAACTGCTTTTGCTGTGTCCCATAGGTTTTGGATCATCATGTTTTCATTTTCGTTTGTCTCTAGGCATTTTTGATTTCCTCTTTGATTTCTTCAGTGATCCATTGGTTGTTTAATAGCATATGGTTTCACCTCCACGTGTTTGTGTGTTTTACATTTTTTTCTTGTAGTTGATTTCTAATCTCATAGCATTCAAGCCCTGCTGGCCTTTAAAGCCAAATGCTCTGGGGGCCCCTCTTCCTGATGCCAGACCCCCAGGCTGGGTAACCTGATGTGGGGTTCAGAACTCTCCTGTGGGAGAACCTCTGTGATATAATTATTTTCCAGTTTGTGGGTGACCCACCTGGTGGGTATGGGATGTGATTATATCATGAAAGCACCCCTCCTACCATCTCATTGTGGCCTCTTCTTTTTCTTCGGGTGTAGAATAACTTTTCTGGTAGGTTCAATTCTTTTTGTCGATGGTCGTTCAGCAGTTAGTTGTGATTTTTATGTTTTCATGAGAGGAGGTAAACTCAGGTCCCTCTGCTCTGCATCTTGTCTCTCCCCTTCTACCACAATTTGGAGGTCCTAGAGAGAGAGTCACTGCATGCCAGGCAAGGTCACAGGACAAAACACCAGGTGGTCAGGAGGTAAAAGACAGAAGTCCCAACTGATTTTTGACAAGATCCCAGAGTAATCCAATGGGGGAAATAATAATTTTTTTCAACAAATGGTGTTGGAACTATTGGACATCCTTAGGCAAAAAAAATAAACTTGAACTTAAACCTCATACCTTACAGAAAAATTAACTGAAAAAAAAAATCTAAATAGAAAACATTAAACTATAACGTTTTTAGAATAAAACATAGAAGAAAATCTTCATGATGTTAGCTTAGGTTAAGAGCTCTTAGACATGACACCAAAAGAACAATCCATAAAAGAACATGATAAATTGGACTCCACTAAAATTTAAAGCTCTTGGTCTGCAAATAACACTGTTGAAAAAATTAAAACACAAGCTACAAATTGGTAGAAAATATTTACAAATCACATATCTTACAAAGGAATTGTATTCAAAATATATAAAGAACTCTCAAACTCAAAAATTAAAAACAATTATAAATTAGCAATAGACATGGATATTCTATTGACTATGATATACAAATAGCAAATAAGCACATGAAAAGATGTCTTGTTCAAATCATTAACCATTAGGTAAGTGCAAATTAAAACGATGAGATATCACTAACCTATCAGAAGGCAACAATTAATAATACAATTCTGAGTGTTGATGAAGACGCGGAGCAACTGGAGCTCTTTACATTGCTGGTGGGAATGCAAATATTGAAAATAGTTTGTCTGTTTGTAATAATACAGTTTCTTATAATGTTAAACATGTACATACTGTATGGACCAGCAGTCACACTCCTGGTTATTTACCATAGAGAAATGAAGACAGGTTCACACAAAACCTGTACATGAATGTTTGTAGCAGCTCTGTTCATAATTGCCAAAAACCGTAAATAACCCACGTGTCATTCAATTAGTAAATGGGTAAATAAACTGTGGTTCATTTGTATAATGCAATAGTACTCAGCAATAAGAAGAAACAAGTTATTGATAAATGCAACAACCTAGATGAGTCTTAAACACTGTGCTGAGTGAAAGAAGTTTACATACTGTGCAATTCCATTTAAATGACATTCTTGAAAAGGTGAACTATGGGGATTGAAGAACAAATCAATGGTGGTTAGGGACTGTAAGGGGAAGAGGGTGACTACAAGAGAATAGCACAAAGGAGTTTTCTGATGTACCCTTACTTGGTGGTGGTTATACGAATCCATATATGTATTATACTTCATTGAACTCTACACCCCCCAAATTTCCTAAACATGGGTGTTTTTTTTTAGCATCAAAGAATATGCATCTATTTAAGTCTTCTGAAACATAGTTCCATATTGACCTTCAGAAGGGTTGTAATAATTTACATGCCAGTCAGCGGCACCTAAGTGTGTCTATGTTCACCATCACTGGGACGTACTGTTCTTTATCACCTTTTCCAATTTGATAGGTATAAATGTTAGATGAGATTTTTAAAAGTGTGTGTGTATCTAGCAATCAGTCTTCAGCTCTAGTTTTGAGTTGCATGTCCATCTCAGGCCATCTGAATAAAAGGTATTGTTAAGTGCCTTTTAATTTTACAAAATGCCTGTGCTCATTCCTAAGGAGGTATGGAATAAATCTGTTAACAGTGTCACTCCAGGAATAAGTTAGATGATTTCTGCTGCTGGATTTTTTGGGCTGTGAGTGGGGAATAAAGGGCCCTATCAGAGACTCCTGTAAATTTTTTTTTTTATTCAAACAGAAAGTCACAAAAATTATAATCATCTTCATCAGTTCCCAGAACTGTCTGTAAATGACAAAAGACTTAAAAATGACCACGGTTAAAGATTTGATGAAAGTTCATAATAATGCAATCGACAAGGAAATTTAGTTATTTCTGCGATATACGTTTTAAAGTAATAACTAGAATTATGACTTGGTCTGCAAATAACACTGTTGAAAAAACAGTGTTATTTCCTCTGTTTTCCCCACATCATATGGTCTGGACTTCCAAAACTTCCAGAACATATAAGATTTTTAGAAATTTCATGTAATGTCTGAAACATTTATATTAACATATTTCCATACAAATAACCCAAAGAAAGTTTAGTATTAGTTGTTTTTCTTGTTTGTTTGTTTTTTTATACTGCGGTTCTTATTAGTCATCAATTTTATACACATCAGTGTATCCATGTCAATCCCAATCGCCCAATTCAGCACACCACCATCCCCACCCCACCACGGTTTTCCCCCCTTGGTGTCCATACGTTTGTTCTCTACATCTGTGTCTCAACTTCTGCCCTGCAAACTGGTTCATCTGTACCATTTTTCTAGGTTCCACATACATGTGTTAATGTACGATATTTGTTTTTCTCTTTCTGACTTACTTCACTTTGTTTGACAGTCTCTAGATCCATCCACGTCTCAATAAATGACTCAATTTTGTTCCTTTTTATGGCTGAGTAATATTCCATTGTATATATGTGCCACATCTTCTTTATCC
>NC_041231.1:50530171-50530684 GCF_002837175.3 Physeter macrocephalus | reverse complement strand
TCCACACCCTGTCCAGCATTTGTTGTTTGTAGATTTTCTGGTGATGCCCATTCTAACTGGTGTGAGGTGATACCTCATTGTAGTTTTGATTTGCATTTCTCTAATAATTAGTGATGTTGAGCAGCTTTTCATGTGCTTCTTGGCCATCTGTATGTCTTCTTTGGAGAAATGTCTATTTAGGTCTTCTGCCCATTTTTGGATTGGGTTGTTTGTGTAATATTAAGCTACACGAGCTCTTTATATAGTTTGGAGATTAATCCTTTGTCCATTGATTTGTTTGCAAATATTTTCTCCCATACTGAGGGTTGTCTTTTCGTGTTGTTTATGGTTTCCTTTGCTGTGCAAAAGCTTTGAAGTTTCATTAGGTCCCATATGTTTATTTTTGTTTTTATTTCCATTACTCTAGGAGGTGGATCAAAAAAGATCTTGCTGTGATTTATGTGAAAGAGTATTCTTCCTATGTTTTCCTCTAAGAGTTTTATAGTGTCCAGTCTTACATTTAGGTCTCTAATC
>NC_041231.1:50528425-50529660 GCF_002837175.3 Physeter macrocephalus | reverse complement strand
TCCAAGAACATGGTATATCTCTCCATCTGTTGGTATCATCTTTAATTTCTTTCATCAGTGTCTTATAGTTTTCAGGTCTTTTGTCTCCCTAGTTAGGTTAATTCCTAGGTATTTTATTCTTTTTGTTGCAATGGTAAATGGGAATGTTTTCATAATTTCTCTTTCAGATTTTTCATCATTAGTGTATAGGAATGCAAGAGATTTCTGTGCATTAAATTTGTATCCTGCAACTTTACTAAATTCATTGATTAGCTCTAGTAGTTCTCTGGTGGCATCTTTAGGATTCTCTATGTACAGTTTCATGCCATCTGCAACCAGTGACAGTTTTACTTCTTCTTTTCCAATTTGTTTTCCTTTTATTTCTTTTTCTTCTCTGATTGTGGTGGCTAGGACTTCCAAAACTATGTTGAATAATAGTGGTGAGAGTGGACATCCTTGTCTTATTCCTGACCTTAGAAGAAATGCTTTCAGTTTTTCAACATTGAGAATGATGTTTGCTGTGGGTTTGTCATATATGGCCTTTATTATGTTGAGTTATGGTCCCTCTCTGCCCACTTTCTGGAGAGCTTTTTATCATAAATGGGTGTTAAATTTTGTCAAAAGATTTTTCTGCACATATTGAGATGATCATATGGTTTTTATTCTTCAATTTGTTATTGTGGTGTATCACATGGATTGATCTGTGGATATTGAGAAATCCTTGCATTCCTGGGATAATTCCCACTTGATCATAGTGTATGATCCTTTCAATGTATTGTTGGATTTGGTCTGCTAGTATTCTGGTTGAGTATTTTTGGGTCTATGTTCAGTGATATTGGCCTTTAATTTCCTTTTATTTTTTTTGTGGTATCTTTGTCTGGTTTTGGTGTCAGGGTGATGGTGGCCTCATAGAATGAATTTGGGAGTGTTCTTTCCTCTGCAGTTTTTTGGAATAGTTTCAGAAGGATAGGTGTTAACTCTTCTCTAAACATTTGATAGAATTTGCCTGTGAAGCCATCTGGTCCTGGGCTTTTGTTTGTTGGGAGTTTTTTCATCACAGTTTCAATATCAGTACTTGTGATTGGCCTATTCATATTTTCTATTTCTTCCTGGTTCAGTCTTGGAGGATTGTACCTTTCTAAGAATTTGTCCATTTCTTCTAGGCTGTCCATTTTATTGGCATATAGTTGCTTGTAGTAGTCTCTTAGGATGCTTTGTATTTCTGTGGTGTCTGTTGTAACTTCTTTTTCATTTCT
>NC_041231.1:50527020-50527902 GCF_002837175.3 Physeter macrocephalus | reverse complement strand
ATTTCTAATCTCATAGCGTTGTGGTCAGAAAAGATGCTTGATATGATTTCAATTTTCTTAAATTTACTGAGGCTTGATTTGTGACCCAAGATGTGATCTATCCTGGAGAATGTTTCATGCGCACTTGAGAAGAAAGTGTAATCTGCTGTTTTTGGATGGAATGTCCTATAAATATCAATTAAATCTATCTGGTCTGTTGTGACATTTAAAGCTTCTGTTTCCTTATTTATTTTAATTTTGGATGATTGGTCCATTGGTGTAAGTGAGGTGTTAAAGGCCCCCACTATTATTGTGTTACTGTCAACTTCCTCTTTTATAGCTGGTAACACTTGCCTTATATATTGAGGTGCTCCTATGTTGGGTGTGTATATATTTATAATTGTTATATCTTCTTCTTGGATTGATCCCTTGATCATTATGTAGTGTTCTTCCTTGTCTCTTGTAACATTCTTTATTTTAAAGTCCATTTTATCTGATAGGAGTATAGCTACTCCAGCTTTCTTTTGATTTCCATTTGCATGGAATATCTTTTTCCATCTTCTCACTTTCAGTCTGTATGTGTCCCTAGGTCTTAAGTGGGTCTCTTGTAGACAGCATATATATGGGTCTTGTTTTTGTATCCATTCAGCAAGCCTGTGTCTTTTGGTTGGAGCATTTAATCCATTCACGTTTAAGGTAATTATTTATATGTATGATCCTATGACCATTTTCTTAATTGTTTTGGTTTTGTTTTTTTAGATCCTTTTCTTCTCTTGTGTTTCCCACTTAGAGAAGTTCCTTTAGCATTTGTTGTAGAGCTGGTTTGGTGGTGCTGAATTCTCTTAGCCTTTGCTTGTCTGTAAGGCTTTTGATTTCTCTGTTGAATCTGAATGAGATCCTTGC
>NC_041231.1:50492714-50526359 GCF_002837175.3 Physeter macrocephalus | reverse complement strand
TGGGTTCCCTCCCTGTTGATTGTTTGGCCTGAGGCAACCCAACACTGGAGCCTACCTGGGCTCTTTGGTGGGGCTAATGACAGACTCTGGGGGGGCTCATGCCAAGGAGTACTTCCCAGAACTTCTGCTGCCAGCGTCCTTGTCCCCACAGTGAGTCACAACCCCTCCACCCCCCGCCTCTGCAGGAGACCCTCCAACACTAGCAGGCAGGTCTGGTTCAGTCTCCCCTGTGGTCACTGCTCCTTCCGATGCACACACTACTTTGTGCCCTCCAAGAGTGGAGTCTGTGTTTTCTCCAGTCCTGTCGAAGTCCTGCAATCAATTCCCACTAGGCTTCAGTGTCTGATTCTCTAGGAATTCCTCCTTCCGTTGCTGGACCCCCAGGTTGGGAAGCCTGACGTGGGGCTCAGAACCTTCACTCCAGTGGGTGGACTTCTGTGGTAGGCTTCAGTATCTGATTCTCTAGGAATTCCTCCTTCCGTTGCTGGCCCTCCAGGTTGGGAAGCCTGACGTGGGGCTCAGAACCTTCACTCCAGTGGGTGGACTTCTGTGGTATAAGTGTTCTCCAGTCTGTGAGTCACCCACCCACCAGTTACGGGATTTGATTTTACTGTGATTGTGCCCCTTCTACTATCTCACTGTGACTTCTCCTTTGTCTTTGGATGTGGGGTGTCTTTTTTGGTGAGTTCCAGTGTCTTCCTGTCGATGATTATCCAGCAGCTAGTTGTGATTCTGGTGTTCTCCCAAGAGGGAGTGAGAGCACGTCCTTCTACTCCGCCATCTTGGTTTCTCCCTTCCTGTAAATTTATTACTCTTTCTCTTAGGACTTAAAGAGACCTCTGAAATATAACCTTGTCTATCATTGTGGCTGCCATAGAATGTCATTTTAGACCCCTGAAACATAAGATATAACCAAGAGAAATGTCCAGGTGAGGGTGAGAGTTTTTTCCTATGCAAAGGCTCACATGAGTAAGTGCCACAAGTAATCACCTGGGAGCTCCTGGAAAAATTTTTCAAGAAGCCCTCTGTAAGCCAATCTTGTCTGCACTCCACACATGTCACCTTAGATTCATGTACCATTTTTATGCATTTGGCTTCCCAGTATGTGTTTACTCCCAAAGGCCAGCACCTGTGACTGTATGTTAGAGGGCTGCCCGCAGGCTGCTGGACCTGCTCTGCTTATGTACTTGGACAGCTAGAAGTGCCAGGGGATTTACACCTTTCTGGGGGTATCCCTCAACTGGCAAGTGCAGTGTGTGTAAATTCGCCAGCTCTCTTGCCTATAACTGTGATCTATACTGTCCCTAGAATTCCCCTGGAGGACTTAGCTACAGTTACCCTCACGGGGCTTTATCTGATATCAAACCCTTGCTTGGCCGTCTTCTCTTCTTACCCTGTTACCAGTTTTTCCTGGGAATATTTTCTAATAAATCATAAGTCACTTTGACATGGATCCTCATCACAGGGTCTTTTGTGGTAAATCCAATCTAAGAGAGACATTTTTCGGGATTTCCCTGGTGGTCCAGTGGTTAAGAATCGTCTTGCTGTGCAGGGGAGACCGGTTCCATCCCTGGCTGGGGAACTAAGATCCCATATGCTGTGGGGCAACCAAACCCGCACACCACAACTAGAGAGCCTGTGTGCCACAACTACAGAGCCCACGAGCTCTGGAGCCCACACGCCACAACTAGAGAGAAGCCCGCATACCACAATGAAGAGCCTGCACCCCACAATGAGAGATCCTGTGTGCCGCAACTAAGACCTGATGCAGCCAATAAATAAATTAATTAAATTGTTTTAAAAAAAGAGAGATATTTTTCTCTTTATCCGTGACACAGTTTGAAATTTATAATCCTATTGCACTCTAAGGAATTGTATTCTTTAGAATATTGGTTTCATTGCTGTAACAGGAACCCAAAATGACTTGGCTTACATGGATAGAGGTTTCTGTCTGTTCATGAAACAGAGTGAGCAACTCCATGATATTGACGATCAGGATCCTATATTGTTTTTCCTCCATTCCTCAGGTGTGGCCTTCATCTACATGGCTTCCCACCACATCCATGCAGGGTGATAGGGAAAGGGAGACATGTCTAAGAAGTTGTGCACATCACTTATGTTGACACCCCATTGGCTGGAACCTAGCGGCAAGGCCATATTTAACTCGAATGATGGCTGTCTGGGTAGACGTGTGTTCAGTTTATAACTGAACATATTGTGCTCCATGGTTATGAGGGAGAAGAGAGACCATATCTTGGGATAGCTAGCAGCCTGTGCCATGGGTATGCTTATGTGTTATCCATAGCTCTGGAGAGAGGAAACAAGGGCACCTGACTAGGTCATGTTCTCTGTTCTCCTTTAGCTTATTCTCCTTTGCCCTCATCCCCATGCAGGCTGAGGTGGCAAATGACGAGTTCACCTGTGGAATAGTTGAGCTTCAAGTAGGTCCTTTCCAGAAGTCTAGAGGATTCACTTGAGGTTTGTTATTCACTTTAAAGTATAACATGTACTATGTATACTGAGATCTCAGAGCCTTGGGGTACAGTGGTCTTAGGTGGGATAGCCCAGAAGCAGTGACTTTTTAAAAGAGCAAGCCCCCAGGAGAAATAAGTAAGGGAGTGAGGGAAACACTTGGCAAAAAAGGAGATGCAGCTCGGAAAGGAGCAAGTTCAGGCAAATTCACAGCCTTGACCTGATCTCACAGAGGAACTCTGGTGCCTCAGTTATGCTGGAGGCAAGGGAGCTGAGCCTCCATATTCTTGCATTAGTTCTGCACTGACTGATGGTTTCCTCAGGGGACAAACTCCCAGTGCATACAGACAAAACTGCGCCAGTAGCCCCAGTACAATCTTTCCAAGAGAGTTAAGGGTACAGACCTTGAGAAGCTCCAGGGAGGGGTACACAGAACCAGTTAAAGGGATCTAAGGGGATCTGGGAAGAGCTGTGGCAGTCTACTATAGGTGAGATTGATCGATGAGCCCAGAAACTGCTTTTATGGGACTGCCTTCATGGAAGAGATGGCCTTCCAGCTCCATAAGGAAGGGGGTTATACGCTTGGTGACAGGTCCTAGACAGTCATTTAAGCCCCAGATCAGGGTCTTCCCTCCAGACTCCTCTCGCTCGTTTGTGAGGCAGGAGTAAATTGGCATGGGTTCATGAAAACCAGAGCCCTGAAGCTTATAGGGAATGGCTGACTTCATTCTCTACCCATAGGGACGAGGCAAATGTCATGACACTGGGGCTCCCAACCCAGGCATATCCTGTCAAACGAAGCGGGTAGTTGATGCAGCTTAAGTGATTCTCCCATGTGGCTGTTTCTAGGTACATCTTTTAAAATTAGTTGTGCTTAAATTAGCAACGCTTTACTTTTAATATTCCTCTCTCGAAGCAGCTAGCACAGTTTCAATCAGGAGCCTGATTGATATGCAAAAAATGATTTGTTTTGATTTTGGTCTAGCGGGTTTTTTTTTTTTTCTTTTTCTTTCCCATTGTTTTGATTTTGGTTAGCGGGTTTTTTTTTTTTTCTTTTTCTTTCCCAGGCAACTTCTTTATCAAATTTCTCTGCTTTTAAAGGATGAGAAGAAATGTATCTCCTTAAAGTCAGAGGGCATAGTTTCCTTGAAATTGGAAATGGAAGGCTCTCTGGGAGCTGGTCTGAAATCTTAACAGCATAACTTTGCCAACGGCAAAACATCTCTTCATAATTTTCAGTCTGCCTTCAGGTGTCATCAGCTCCCTGATGATGCCATGCAAAACCTTGTCCACTGGAAGCTGCAATCGACATAGTTGTTCTATCAAAGTGTATAATGTTTTGTTGCTTATTGTATGACCTTGGGCAAGTTACTTAACATCTCTAAATCTGTTTATTATCCTTAAAGTGAAGATAACACATACCTGTTGGGATTTTGTGCAATGTAAGTTCATAATCCCTTATCCAAAAACTTGATGAATTTCCGAATTCAGAATTTTTTGGATTTTTAGGAAGGTAATTCAGCATATATATCATATGACTTAACACTCCCAGTGGAGCCTTCGGAAGCACCCTGTAAGCAAACACATTAATATTTCTGCAGCCAAATCCATGAATATTCATATAGACCAGCATAAAGACTAAAAATAGCTTCTCATTAGTCCAGGGCAAGGTTTGTAACCAAATGAGTTACAGATAGATCTTTCTCTTTTCAGAGCTCTTTAGATTTGGGGATTGGGAATCAGAGGCTGTGGTCCTGTGATAAAACAATCTCTGTGTCCATCACCCATTTCCCAACTGGTTCCAGTAAGGACTGAGGGCAGTGCAGTGATGCATGTGGAAAGTCTGGCTCCCAGGATGTTTCGGTTTGCCTCCCTGCTTGTGATGTGGGTGGGCTCTTGTGAATTTTCCTTTCTTCTTTGACATTTTTAATCCTGATTCGCTTCTCCCAGGGGTCTGATTTCAGGCACAACTCTACTCTTGTGACACTAATAGAAGAGGGCATGCTTGACAAAAAAAGTTCTAGAGAGGGAAAAACAATAATCTAAACACTTAATTGGTAGGCTGATTAAGAAATAGAATTGCCTAAAAGTTGGTAGGAAGTTCTAAGAAATTCCCCAGGTGACAAATTTCAGGAAGTTCAACAGTAAATATACAGCAAGAGTTTGTCAATATACACAAAGATCTGAAAGCCCATGGCAAACCCTCAAACCTACGATGGTACCCTCTCTGCTCGCCCACCCTCAGCAAGCCCTGCTTAACTGTGCCATGACTGTGTTTAATTTTTACTAACTATGTCAAAACATATAATATATAATACTTATGATAATAAACCTAAGAAGATAAGTCTTCTACAAAATTTGTTTTCACCACATATGCTCCTGGAATTTTCTTGTGAAAATTTAAATTGGGGTAAAATTTTGCCAAAGGGATATTAAATCAGTAGCCTTGACCACTTTTGCAGGTGTTTTCTGCCTTCACTACATTTTTATTGGTCTTAGTAGAAAATATTAATAGTTTGCATTTATTGAGCAATTACTATATGCTAGGGACTGTTACTAGTACCTACATTTACAGCCCACGATATCTTGTCCAAGTCCCTCAGGGCCAGATGCATTTCTGAGTTTTAGAAAGGCAATGTGTGGTAGGTGCTGACTGTACTGTTACACTCCCGGGGGTGGGGGTTTGTGGTACTGTTGCCCAAATCACACACAGTGATATTTCAGTAGGAAAATGTAGGAAAATTCCCACTAACTGCAATGTAAGTTTTGCCTCTAAATGATTTCTGATAAAATTCCAGTCTTCAAAGCATTTGGGATTTTGGAATTGCATATGTGGGAAGATAGACTTGAGTTATCTCACTTAATCCTCACAATGACCCCCTGAAATAGAAACTGTTATCCCTTGTGTACGGAAGAATTAACCTTATCCAGCAAGTGGTCTGGCCTTTGCCTTGGCTCATGGAAGCTGATTTCTAGGCCCCTGGAATGTCCTGTCTGCAGGAGTGTCTTTGTTTGCCTGGCGGCTTTGGTCATCAGACAGTGTCACAATGTGATTTATGATTGAGGCTTTGGGCCATGTGTTATGAGTTCTGATTTCTAAGGAACTGGAGACTAAAGATATTAGCCTGACTTTTGTGAGGGGCTGTGGACTACAGGGCAGCCCCCTGGGCAGTAGTGATCAAGCTCCAGTAGATATTCTGGACACCAAAGGCTCGGATGACCTTCCCTGGCTGGCAGTACTCTGTTTGTATTGTCACACATTGTGGCCAAGAAAGGGTAATGCCATCCAGGACTCCACAGGGAGTGGACACACAGAAGCTCCACATCTGGACTCCCTCCCAGATTCTGCCCTATGAGTCTCTTCCTTGGGCTAATTTTAACCTGTATCTTTTCCCTATAATAAACTGGTAATAAACTGAGAGTATAATAGCTTTCAGTGAGTTCTATAAGTCCTCTCAAAGAATTATCGAACCTGTGGATGGTTTTATGAACTCCCCCAACTTGCAACTGATATCAGAAGTGAGGGAGGTCTTGTATGGAGAATTCTTCCCTCAAGCCATACCATTAGGTAAACTCATTTCACCCCCATTTTCTAGATGAGCAAACCAAGGCAAAGAAAGTAAATAACTTACTCCAGACCACAAGGCTTGTAAGTGGAGGAGCCAATTCAAACCCACTTTTGACAGAATTTATAATCCTTGCCCATTGTTTGTTCTGGACTCAGTTCATACACTACTCCTGACCCAGTGGGCCCTGCCTCCCCCTTCCACCACGGGCCATGGCAGCTTTCCGTGTACAAGTGTCACACAGTGGTTAAGGACAGGTTTGCTCTGGAGCTAGACAGCCTTCACTGTGGAAGGGAGTTAGGTTCACTAGTGCTAAAGTAATTCTGATTCTAAACCTGAACTGCAATTCTTTATGGTTACATCATGATTTGTATTTTTGTAAGACATTTTTACATTTATAGTTTCATTTCTTCCTCATACCACTCTAAAACAGGCAGGCAACAGAGCAGAGAGAACAAAAATTGGAGCCTAATAGATATCAAGCCATTTGCTGGATAAGTAATATGGTGTGTTGCTCAGCCTCTCTGAGCCTCGGCTGTAAAATGGGGATATTGATGGTATGTCTGTTAGAGAGATGGATGTGAAATTAGGGATGTGTGCAAATCACCTGACACACCACAGATATTCATTAAGTGATGAATTATTTTACAGATGAGAAGAGTGAGTCAGAGATGTTAGGTAGCTTCCCTCACTTATATGAGGCAGGACCTAGACTTTGATTCAAGTCCCATAGTCTTAGGAAACACAGGGGGTAGAAAAGGGCCTTAAAGATAAGCTGGGTGTAAGATTTTCAAACTTTCATTTTAAGCTTCAGAGAAAATCCTGGAAAACCTTCTAATGGAAATCAGATAAAGGTAGGGCTACACTAATTCAGGTGGACCTGGTCTCCTCTCCCCTCCCAAACTGCTCAGTAACTCATAATGGGGTTGTGGTACCTGAGGGTTCCTTGGAACACTACTTGGAAATCTCTGGTCTAGTGCCACCTCTGCTTTACAAATGAGGTTGCTGAGGATCAGAGAGGTCATGTTACTTGCCTAAGGTCACACAGCTGGTCTCTGGCAGGGATGGGACTTAAGCCTTGTTGAGAGAATCCACGCTTAGTGTTCTCCCTCTCTACCTCATCATCTCTGTGAGGCAAAGATACCTGACCCCAGTGAGACAGTGCCATCTGATGATACTAACAGGTATGTTGCTTTCCAGCCCAGGAACTGTCTGTGGGTCCTCAGCCTCATTGACCTTCTCCAGTGTTCTCCTTTACAGTCTGTACTGTGAAGGATGAAAGTGTGGAGCTGCATTTCTAGTTCATCTTGCCAACTGGGTTCCTGTCAGTCTTTGCCAATGTAAGGCATTTGCAGGAGGCTAGAAAGAAGGAGGGGTATAAGCCACTCTGCTCCTGGTTCTGGAGCTGTGAATGGCTGAGGGTGACTTGGCAGATTTCAGCAACATTCATGTTTCTAGGAGCAGCACCCATGGAAACTACTTTTTTGTGTGGTCCCATGGCAATCTCCTCATTTTCCCACTATGACATTTTTGAAAGTACCAGCTACTTCCCCTGGCTAGGAAGGACCAAGGGAATATGCTCTACTCTTCAGTGGTTATCCAGTCAGGGAGAGAGAACACAGATATATTTTGTTTCCGCATTGTGTCTCCCTGGCCTACTTCTGATTTCAGCACCATAGTGATGGACAGTTCCAAACCAACTGATGGTGTCCGGCAAGCTTTCTGTCACTTCAGCTAGTCCTACAGGCAGGTGCTAAAGAGGGGTTAGATGAGAGAGAGGCTTACTAGGGGCAATGTCTGTGAAGGCTGAAGGGGCTGGAGGTGGTGATGGTAGGGGAAGTAAAAGTGGGCAGGGAGAACTTCAGACCACAGTGTAGTTCTGATACAGTCTTGGCCTGGACATTGGGGAGTCTCTGAGCAGGGTGCCCTTTAGAGGAGTCCTTCACTGGGCAGGAATGGCCCGGTTCTAGTGCCCCTGTTGTGCTCCTGTCGACTGGGGACAACCAGGGAAAGTGTGGCCTTGGGGTGAGTGCTGAGGCAGATCCGAGAGTGCAGCAGCAAGAGATGCCTTGTAGCAGGTTCTGCTGAAGGTGATCTGAGTGGCAAACCTCCATGACTGCCATGAGTGGTCCCCAAAGCTGCTCTTTCATTTTCTGCCTCAGAGAATTCTCCAAAGCTGATAAAGATCCCTGGGCTTTTACATACACTTAACCCAGAAGTGCAAGGGGAGGGGGGGACTATGGAGAATCTGTCTGGGGCAGATTCTATACGGTTCCTCAGAAGGTTCCCAGCAGGATTGAGACTCATTCCCCACAGCACTAACCTGTTCATTAATGCACTCTTTACTGTCATTTCTTCTATTTCCCACCACCTCCCTCCTGCTTCATGAGACCACTCTACAAATCCACCACCCTCATACAAGCCCTTATGTAAGGATCTGCTTTGGGGGAGCTCAAAACAACACATCTGAGAAGCTGAGCACGCCTGAGGATCAGTGGCAGTGCTCAGAGTAAAAGCACCCTAAGAGGGGGTGACATTCCAGGGCACAGGGCTGAAGTTCCCTCCAGGGTGAAACTCAGGTGGTGCCAGACTTGTTTTTGTAAGGGAGGCTGGGTTACCCAACACACTCTATTTTACAGTGTCTCATCTTTTTATTTTTTATTTATTTATTTATTATTTTTTTTGCGGTACGCGGGCCTCTCACTGTTGTGGCCTCTCCCGTTGTGGAGCACAGGCTCCGGACGCGCAGGCTCAGCGGCCACGGCTCACGGGCCCAGCCGCTCCGCGGCGAACCCGTGTCCCCTGCATCGGCAGGCGGACTCTCAACCACTGCGCCACCAGGGAAGCCCGTCTCATCTTTTTAAATCACGAGGTGGCTCCCTCCACTTCCGCAGGTCCCTGGTCACATAGTGTTTAGTCTCTTGGCCTCGTTCATGCTGACGGTGTTTCCCAGCTTCTAAAAACCCATGTTTCTCCTTTGTAACCACCAAACTTCTTAGGATCTGCCACCTCTCCCAAGAGAATATTACATATGGCTCACCAGCTTGGGGATCACTCCTTTTTTCTGAGTACGGCAGACAGATTTCCCTGAATTTTTCTTTCTATACTTGTGTTCGAAAAAAGCAGTACACTCCAGCCCCATGTGAAATTGTATTACAATGGTTTTATACCAGTTGTCTTCCCCTGGAGATCTCTATTCCTCTTCCCTCATCTTGAGAATCGCTACATTAGAAATATGGTGATGAGAGTGGATTTTCTCCCTTCCCCTCCCTTCTTTCCTTCCCATAGTCTCACTACAGATAGGAAGCAGTCCTTGATAAAAGGGTAGAGAGGCAGAGAATGCTATTAACCGAAGAATCTGAAGCTCTGTTTGCTGGTGCCACGTCCTCTTGCCCTTAACATCCTGCCATCAGACTTCTGGCTGCCTGCCCCTGCATTTTTTTGTCTGAGGACTTGTTTTGGCAGCAGAGGACAATTTCCCCAACCATGGGCAGGCCTGAAGTCCCAGGGAATTAACAACCCCTGTGAGTGGGCTTCAACTAATGAATACCCTAGTTGTTTGAGGTGTTCGTTCTTTGCTAGTTCCCAGTGTGTCCCTGTGGGTGGCATAAAACTCTAGTGGTCCTCGGGTAACTAGCTTGATAAAGGAACCCTCCGCTGTCCCACTTTACCATTCCCCAAACAATGTTTTCTTGGATCACTTCCCAAGTAAAATTTCTTGCCCTCACACCCTTATCTCAGGATCTGCTTCTGATAGAACCCCAAATAAGACATAACTCACCCAAGCTCTGCTCTGAAGGGAGTTGAGTGACCCAAGGGGAAAGTTTCTCCAATACACAGAGCCAGAGCTCCAGCAATGCCATGCTGCCTCTCCAGGTAGAGCAAGAACCCAGGAAAGGAAGGAAGAGAAAAAACTATGGGGTTTGGAAAATCGGGAGAGGGAGAAAGGGAGCTGGTGGAGACAGCGATGTGGTGCTTCTGGACAGCCATCTGACGGGAACTGATGGAGGTGCGGTGGAAAAGTAAAGCGAGGTGCTCAAATGACCCCTTCCCGGAAATGGGCTTGACTTACCCCTTCTTTGGGACCAAGCGGGCTTAATGAGAGGCTATCTGCCACGTCTGTGTGTGGATTTATGGCTCCTTCCACACCTGTGACATAATTGGAGGATGAAGGTGGGAACATATTGGATACCTGTCTCTAACTGGAATTTCAGGGCTTCCTGACCTCAGGCCCTTCCCTTCCTATTGGTTTAATCTGCAATGTAGTCTCAAATACGTGTCCAGAATAAGAGGCTTCTGTTCCCTAAAGTGTCTCCCACAATCCCAGAGTGAAGGAGCAAGGTTTTGCTTAGGTGCCCATAGCGACAAAGCAGCCTCTGGGTGGTGGTGCTGGGCAGGGTCATGGTGAAAGGTGATCACTGTATCACTATGTGTCTGTCTGTCTGTCTCGTGAATCTTTTTGAAAAATTTCTTTTATCATTAGCTATTTTGAATCTGATATTTTTAATTTTTCTGAATCTTGACCCAAATAGAGATGATTGTGTATCAAACTAGAAGCCTGGGGAGTGTGAGGCAGAATATTTCCGAGCAGAATGAACCAAGAATATGGGATGGAGGTGGAGATGTTCCCCTTCTGATGCCATGAAACTCCCAAGGACTTCTATCTGCAGAACATATACCTGTCATGTCCATGCCAAATACCTCCAAGGGGCAGCCTGTGTGTTTCTTCTGTTACTCTTTGATGTAATAAATTTTCGCTTTAGGGGGTGTGCATTATAGCTAGCTCATAGATCCGGAATATCTGTAAATAATCATGAATAATAATTCATGCAATAGAATAGAAATGAACAAACTGGTTTATTTGCGGGCTTTTAATCCTTGCGGTACACGAGTGTCTGTGAAGCATCAGATTTTGCCTTTGACAGGCAAAGCGGCAGCATTCTCTGATCTGCTCAAAAGTATCTGGGAGCTTAGGGCAGAGGTGGGCATAGGACTGTCCTTGGGACACCTCTCTTTGAGAAACACTAATTTAAAGGAACAAAGTGAGAATCCAAAAGATGACCTTTATTGGAATGACCAGCATCCCAGCTTTACAAAGAATCTCAAAGCCTAAAATCAGCCTCCTGGAGTGGGGCTGAAGAGCTGCCTTTTAAAAAGCCCCTCTCTTCCCCACCAACTCTCATCTATACTAAAGTTGGAGGCTCTCTGCTCTGCGTAGGAGAGGGTACTGTGGGTGAGGCAAACCTCTCTTTAATTTTCTGATTCAGATATTCTATAGCACGTGGCCCGGTTTCTTTTGCTCTTTTCTGAACACACACAAAGCAGCCTGTGGAGTAGGAGGACACAAAAGCCAACAGCTTAAATAAAATCAAGGTGTTTCATGTTAGAGGTCGGGGAATGGGACTCAGATCCAACATGTCGGCAGGTGTGTGGCCCCATTTCTATTTTTCTAAGCTATGGATGCATTATGGGGTGGAATATGAAAGTTTCAGCTGAAACAGGATAGTCGAAAGAAACGTTAAGCCTGGTGGAGGTGTGAGGGGAAGGAACGCCCTGCTCCCAGCTACCCCTTAGGCAGCCAAGGCGCATGTTCGCTGCGCTCCTCAAATTGAAATGGAATGGAAAACATCAGTCACGCCTTAGTGAATCTGATCACAGTGTCGTTTTATTTTCGGTAGCTGAGGTGAGTTAGATTTAGGGAGCACAGGGGTTCTCCAGTGCAGAGGTGGGTCTCTCTTTGGGCGGCAGGAAGGACCAGGAGCCTGAAGGGTGAGGGAAAGACAACACTGACTGCGTAATTTTGTCTGACACCTTACCTGCTCCACGCAGCCTCTCCTGGGGGCCAGAGGGGAACTTTATTAGAGAAACTGTTCTAGAAGGTAGAGTCTTTCTCAGTGATCCATGTGAAGATCAAGAAGTTGGTGGATGATCACCCATAGCTAAATTTAAGCCCAGATTAAGAGGCCTTCTGGCTCAGGGAATGGAGAGCCCCCAAATGTACAAAGTAAACCCACAGCCAGACTCCCCTCTACCCCCAAATGTGCATCAGGTATAACGAGTGTACTGGAGGTTATGAAAGTGTTCACTGCGTTGAGAGCTTGACATGCATCCTCATTCCTTCTTCCCGGAACCATGAGGTGTCGTAGGTTGGGTTCTCTTCAAAGCAGACCCTGAGACAAAGTCCCAGGTGGTTTATTTGGGAGGTGATCCCAGGAAGCATGGCGATGGTGTGGGAACGTGAGGCAGAGAAGGGAGGAAAATGATACACGTGTAAGAAAATGCAGTGGGCACCCAGGGCTCCACCCCGATGGGGACCCACAAGAAAGAACTCGTGGGACACACCTCACAACCACCACACCAGGGGCACGGAAGCTGCCACCAACCCCTGTCCTCGCTGGTTGAGGCTACTTTTGGAGCGTTAACTCTTGGGCACGTGTGGGCTGCCCTGCACATTCAGTTGAGCTCACTGCTGTGGGCGGAGAACACTCTTGGGTAGGAAGCCATGGGCTTTCTGAAACTGTCCTTAGGCAACCTCCTGAGGAAGCCAAGTGGCTACGAGCAGGACCCCAACAGCATCTGCTACAGGTGCGCCTCACTTTCACGTGAGAGATGACAAAACAGAGACTTTAAGGAACTCCCACAGTCAGACAGCTTGGATCTGCTCAGATCTGCTGGACTAAGACACTGCTGGATGTCCTTTCTCTTAGAACACTTTCCAAGATGAAGTGCTAGTGGGACCCAGGGCCCACTGAAACTTCATCTCCACCTTCAAGGTGACGCCAATGGCTGCCAGGGCAAGGAAGTGCCGACTGCAGCTGTGATGCGGCCCTGCTGTAGTCCTGGAACCTCTGTCACCTCCGTGGCACCCCTGGTGGCAGCACCCCCAGGCAGGAGCTGTCCCACAAGAGCCTCTGTCTGTGCCACAGAGCCTGGAGCCTAGAAGGGCACACACTTCAGGGGAAACCCACACTTCTGACCCAGAACAGAGGCCAGCCTCAGAGGCCCTCTTCCAGATCTTGCAACAGAATGGTAGACGTTGATAGTTCTGGGGGCTTCTGATGGCTGCCAGACCAGGCTGGGGGGCAAAGAGCAGACAAAGAGCTGAGACTAATAGACGAGCAGCCAGCCCTATCATCACCCACCAAGTCAGAGCTCACCCCCTCCCTGCTCCGTACATACCTCATCTGTGCTTTGGTCACTCTCTTCTTGGACGAGGTGGTCCCAGGTGATCACTTGCATAGCATCATGCCTAAAAGTACACTTTCAGGAGTCACACAGATCTGAGTTCAAGTCCCAGCTCCACGGCATATCAGCTGCTTGTGCAGGTTACCTAACTCTGGTGATGGGGAAAGTGGAGTGTCTCGTCTCTCAAACGTACATGACAATGGCCCCTTGGAGAATCATTGTCAGGATCAAATGAGTCAGGCACTCATATATTAAGTGTTCAATCAATGTGAGCTGTTAGCGTTGTAACAAGTATAATTGAATCACCTGGGGGAGGGGAGAGGCATGATGTGATTTTTCCAGTTGGTGTTCCTCAAGGATGGTCCGTAACCTCCCCTCCGATATAATGTTAACCACGACTGATTACTAATTACCCTGAACCACCAGAGCCACATGGCCTCTGTCTAAACCCTTGCAAGTCTCGTGGGGACGCTCAGGGCCCTCAGATGTTACCTCTGGGCTCTATGCTAATGAAGGAGTAAAGAAGCCACTGAAGGGATGTGGAAGGCTCAGGGTCACGGAGGCTGCATGGTGAAGGCTGCTGCGAAATTTCTCCCTCTGGCCCTGAAAAGTCAACTCCTTTCCGTGTGTTGCTTTGCTCCTTGGGGGTGCTTTCCAGGTGGCTTGGTCCTCTGCGGCAGGGCTGCGTGGATGGGGGGCCTCACAGGCCCCCATAGACTCCCTTTGTCCCGAGCGCGCCGTGGAAAGCTGGGCGGGGCTGGAAGCGGGTCCTCCTTCAGCATCAGCACCCTGTGCCAGGGCCCAGTTGTTAGCACAGCACCCTGTCTTGACCCGTGGAGTAGATCACACCAAGGGAAACTTCTGGTCTCCCGGGAGGAGCTACAGCCCACAAGTCCACCTGGGCAGATCACAGCCCTCCCCCAGTGCCCTTTAAACGTTTTCAGTGACTGCAAATCGAAACCCCTGGAAGACTCAGGCGGGCGATGCAGGAGAGCCCAGACCCCTGGGCTGGTGTGGCTTTCTCTTTTCTAGGAACTGCCTCTTGCTGTCTGATTCCCGGGGCTGCACGGGCCTTCTCTTCTCTCTCTCTCCCTTCCCAAGGGTATTTTCTATGTGACTTAGAATAAGTATTCGGTCATGTGGATGTTACTATGGCAACCAATGTTTTAAATAAAAATAGTCCTACACCCCCGGTAGCCTGTCAGTGTGAAATGAGCCGATAGGCAGTGAGAGGCTGTTGGGATCTGCATCCCTTCAATTCCCAACAGCAGCCTCTTGGCAACCCCCCCGCCCCACCCCAGGCCTAGAGGGCAGAACCTGCAGCTGTGTACACAGGGCGGGGCTCCTGGGTCATTTGGGGAGGAGGCAGGTAACTTGCGCTGTTTTCCCACCTGGCCAAGGGCTCTGCCTGGCGCTTCCTTCCTGGACCTCTGCCAGCAGCGAATGGATGCTGCTGTTCTCAAAGTGTTTCTGGCGAAAAACTTTAATTCAAAATGGGCTTCGTCTTGAGGTCTCCTTCTGAGGGAACAAAAACTGAGACAAGGATTTATGTGCAAGTAATTTAATTGGGAGGGGATCCAAGGGAACTCCAGCAGAGCAGGGAAGAGGGGCAGGGAAGGGAAGGCAGCTGGTAAAGGTGCATTTTCAAAAGAGACTGCTGTGCACAAGGGGAGCTCAGCCCCGGAGGAAATGTGGGAGCCACGTTATCCCCCCAAGGGGCAAGGAAGCTGGTGGATTTATCTAGCACATCTCCCTCTGTCCTTGAATGAGGTCTCCTCCCAGAGGCATTAACTCTACATTCCCAGCTTGACCCGTGAGAAATCAGGATAAGAACAAACATAACGCCAGCAAAAGTCCTTAGGCAGAGTTGCAGGTGTTGGCAGGCGGCAGCCTTCAGCATTTGAAGGTGGACACCTTCCTAGAGGATACGGGAAGGGTACCACATCACCTGCGCTGGGCCTCCTGGCTGAGTTGTCGGCCTTTTGCATATCAGTGAATTTCCTCAACTATCCAAAGTGCTTTAGGGTTGGGCTAAGGAGCTTCATCTGAAAAGTTGAAGGAATGTAAAATAAAGATACTGATATAAAACAGACCTTTGAAAGGTTGCCAGAGGTTCCAGAGAGCCTGGTGATGAAATTGGTACAATCAAGGCCAAGGCCCATTGGCCTCTGTCACCGTGGAGCGTGGGGGAGGAGTTGTCCTCCTGCTGGGAAGGCAGCTTACTATATCCCAAACAAGTGTTTTTGGAAAAGTTTGAGTACGTTCTTCTTGACTCCATATGTGATCCTTTGGGGGGGATTAGGCACAGTGACATTGAACCCAAGAAACTCAAACCCTTGGGGAGGAATGGATGGTGGTTTAGGCAAAGAATGAGCAGGTGGAAATGCATTGGAGATACGTCGCTTTGAACTCTTGGCAAGAATTGGGGCAGGATGCATTTTTCCCTCTCTTGTTAGGTTCTATTGAAACTAACAGCCATCTGACAGATCCATTCCCCTTTGAATGACAGGCACCTTGATCTTGCTTTGGATGCAGAGTCAGTGGGTCTGTCCCTCAGTGGAAGGAAAGTTGCTTCCCAAAGTACCCCACCACCTCTTGGGCCAATTAGACACCTTCTTCCTGGAAGCCGAATCCTGAGTGGGATGTTACAAGGACTAAAATCAGACTGGAGCTTATTGATGTCAACAGCAGTGTCCTGAAGAAACCAAGTTGACTAATTCCGGGAGATTGTGAGCTCTTGGGGCCCTATCCTTTTGGAGCCAAGTTCTGTAACCTTTCCTGAAATTCTCTGGGTATCCCATAGCATTCCAATAAATTCTTGTTCCTTTCCTATGAAATTCACGAGGATCTGTTTCTATGCTTGCCATGGGAAGAGCCCTGACTGATTCTGATTCCTTTGGAGGAATCTCACTGGTATTAATACCGTAGAGGCGCTCAGACGAAGCCCTGTGAAAACCTCTCTGTTGCTGTTACTTCGTGAGGGAGGTCTCTCCAGAAATAAGAGAGGAAGGGAAAGAAGTCTTAGCCTCATCTTCCCAGAGGACTGAACTGAGAAGGAAACAGGAGTGAAAGAGGATGGTTTTGGGGGCAGGGGGTGGGGGAGTGGATTGGGCAGGAAGAACCTCAGGCTGCCAGGTAGGTCTGATGATGTCTCAGCCAGGTCCGTGGGACACTCCTGAGCAAAGATTTCCCCTCAGAGAAGTTCCGCGGTGGCAAGAAGTGGCCGAGCCTCAGCACTGGCTGGGGGCTGCCGGGAAGAGCATAGCCTCTGCTCAAAGGCTGGGGCACATCTGAAGGCGCCGTGTCTGGAGTCTGTCAGCTCACTGCACTCCTGGCAGCTGAACGGCAAGTTCTTTCCGGAAGGGAGATCACAGCATCACAGCTCCACGGCTGCCTCGGAAAGAAAAGGGCGGGCGCCTTCTGCTGAGTACACACCAAGTCAGGCACTTTCTCCATTTTATCTTCCTTAGGCCTCCCACCAGTCCTGGGAGGTCAGTGTTATTTGCACACCCAGAGCTGATGAAGTGGAGACCTAGCAAGTTATTTACCCTGAGGTTGCCCTGCCGGTGGCTGGCAGAACTGAGATTTGAACCCGCCTCTGTCTGGCTTGAACGCTCCTGCTTCAGTGTTGTATGGCAGCGGCCACTGGCTTCAGCTGCCATCATCCACTGTGAAGGACTTGGGCTCTGCAGCTGCAGTGGCTGCTCGTTGCCCCCAAAGCATATTTTGTGTCTGGGCTGGTGTGTTTGTACAGTTGGCCCTCTGTATCTGCGGGTTCTGCATCCTGTTGAAAGTATTCCGGGACAAAGCTTCCAGAAAGTTCCAAAAAAGCAAAATTTGAATTTGCCGTGCACCACGGCAACTCTTTACATAGCATTTACATTGTATTTACAACTATTTACATAGCATTTACATTGATTAGGTATTATAAATAATCCGATTTAGAGTATATGGGAGGATATGCATTAAGTTATATGCCAGCATGATTTTACATGAGGGACTTGAGCATCCTTGGATTTGGGTATCTGTGGGTGTGTGTGGGAGGGGTGCGTCCTGGAACCAATCCCCCGTGGATGCTGGATCCTGAGGAAGGACTGTATGTGCACTTGGGTCTGTCTTGGGTTCGAAACACAGCTCTCTGCTCCATGTGCCTTAGTTTGGGTTCTCGCAAAGGCAGATGCTGAGAAAAATAGTTTAACAGACAGGAGATCCCAGGATGCAGGCTTTGAGGAGAGGAATTAGAGAGGGGAGGAGTCTGAGCCAATGAAGAGGCATCAGTGAATGGATCATCAAGGGCAAGTGGGGCTCGCACGTGCTGGGGACTGTGTGAGAAGCCGTGCAGAATGTCGGGACAGTTTTGACTTCCATTCCTCATTGGTGGCACTGGCTTCCCGGCACTTCCTGGAGAATGTGGCCAGCACGGGGGCCCAGGGACTCCAGTGGTACCAAGAAGAGCCTCAGGTGCGCAGCTTGAGAGGGGATGCAGTCAACGTTGGTGCAGGGAACTGTTCATCACGGCCACAGGGAACCTGAGGTGGCCCAGATAATGGGTGGTTGTCCACACTGAGTACTCAAGGCTTGTGGAAAGAACCTGCCTCCAGTTTCAGGGTATCTGAGTCCTGAAGCTCAGGATGCAGGAGAAACAGCAATGATCCCCACACTTACGGGGGCATCTTATCAGGTCAGTTCAAGCTGCCAAAACGAAATACGACAGACTGGGTGCTTTAAACAACAGAAGTTGTTCTTCTTATGGTTCTGGAGGCTGGAAGTCTAGGATCAAGGTGATGGATGACAGGCTTAGTTTCTTCCGAGGCCTCACTCCTTGGCTTGCAGGAAGCTGCCTTCTTGATGTGTCCTTACATGGTGTTTCCTCTGTGTGCGTGCCTTCCTGGTGTCTCTTCCTCTTCTTATAAGGACACCAGTCCCAGCTGATTAGGGCCCCACCCTTATGACCTCATCTAAAGTTCATTACCTCCCTAAAGGTCCTATCTCCAAATGTGGTCACATTCTAAGGCACTGGGGATTAGGGCTTTAACCTACGAATTTTAGGGGGACACAGTTCAGTTCCTAACAGGCATGAATGGCTGGCAGGACCTGGATCTGAGCTGTATTGCCTCGCTGTACTGGTCCCAGAGACAGGGAAGTGAGAAGCTTAGGGTCCCACAGCTTGAGTGGCAATGCAGTGCTGAGTCAGAAGCAAATCTGTCTGCCTGGGGTGACTCCCAGACCAAGGACTGTTCATACCCACGGCCTTCAGGGCATCGTGCTCCCGAGGTCTCCTGGCCTTGGTCCTCTCTCCTTGGGAACCCCTGGCACCTGTTTATGGCTCCCCAGACTCTCCTGCACCCTGGTGCTTCTCCTTCCCTGATGGGTGCTCCAGGAGGGGTCAGGATGCAGTGCCAAGGGCCTGGCGTGCAGTGTTGAGGCCCAGCTCCCAGGCTGGCTGGGCTGTGTGGCCTTGTGCAAGAACTTCTTTCCTCTGTCCCCTCATCTGGGAACGGAGTGGGCTGGGTTAGGCTGCCATTCCTGTTCCCCTAGTCTATCTTTTTTTTTTTTTTTTTAAGTGTGGGTGAAAATTTCGTGGGGGAGATGGGAACTTGTATCTGCTGGAGGGATTATACATTGGAATAATCCATCTGGGAAGGCGATTTGGTAGGATACTTCAGAAGCTCTAAAGAATGTGCACATCCCTTATGAAACATTCTTAGAAGGGGAACTGCTGGGCCACATTTTAGCTACAAGGGGGGAGTCATTAGTGTTGATTTTTCGCTCTTCTGTTATAAATATCAAAATGCCCGACACCAAGGGACCAAAGAAACAAATCATGGTACACTCTTCAGTGGAATACACAGACATAAAACATGATTCTGCAAAGAACATTTAATGATCTGGAAAGATTTTTCATCACATCAAATGGAAAGGGTAATTACAGAACAACCCATAGTATGATTTCATCCATGTTAAAAAATATGAAGATCTAGGATAATAAACCAGGAATAAACAGTGGTTACTTCTGTATGATGGGATTGTAGAGATTTAAAAATCTTTATTTTCTAAAGTAACAGTGTATATTCATTGCTTTTATAATAAGAAAACCCACAAAAACAGTTATATTAAAAAATAATTTACATAGTTTTGGCAGATATTGCAGGCTGGCTAACTCTATAGCTATTACTGACTCACTCCTCCCTTGCTGCTTCAGCTTTTCCAATCTTTATCATTGAATTCTCATCTTTCTAGTGTCCCTGACTGCTAGGGTGGCCAAGTGATGGGGTTCTGGCCAGTGATATTTAAGTAGAAGTCTGCTGGATGGAGGTGGAGGTTTCTAGGAAGGCTATGTCTCCTGATGAAAGGAGGGGGATAGTACTGGCTCCCCCACGTCCCCTTTCCTCTTCCTGGAAGGTAGAGGTGATGCCCTGAACAGCAGCAGCCCTCTTGTGACTGTGAGGTGATAAGGGCGCTGGAGCAGAAGGGTAAGGCCTGGGCTTTTGATGGTACCGTTGAATCATTTTATCCTTCTGGACTCCTCACCTCCAAGCTTCTTGTTATGGGTGATATTTCTGTTTGTTTTTTTTTGCGGTACGCGGGCCTCTCACTGTTGTGGCCTCTCCCGTTGCGGAGCACAGGCTCCGGACGTGCAGGCTCAGCGGCCATGGCTCACGGGCCTAGCCGCTCCACGGCATGTGGGATCTTCCCGGACCGGGGCACGAACCCGTGTCCCCTGCATCGGCAGGCGGACTCTCAACCACTGCGCCACCAGGGAAGCCCCGGGTGATATTTCTGATATAAAAGTTCTGGTTAGACTGGCTATGAATGCTGTTGGCTACAAGTAACAAAGTTTAGGTCTCTCCTCCAGGTCCTAGATTACTCCTGCCACTCCACACTGACTCCATGGAAACAGGGGTGTGTGTCTTCACCAAGACACTTTCTTCCTAAGCTGGTGGTGCCATCTATTTGGCATTAGTCTCTGGATTTGTCTGGTGGCTCTGGGAGCAGAGGGGCACTGAATGTCTTCTGTAGGATGGGAAATGCAGTAAGCATCCCCATCTGCCAGAACAGAGCAGGGCACCATGCGAACAAGTGGGTCAGCTTTCCCTCAAAACACCTATGTGCCAGGCACTGTGCCAGGTTTTGGGGAGGCCGAAAGAGCAAAAGAGACCTTGGCGCTGTGTTCCTGAAGCTTACTGCCTGATGGAGAAATAGGGTATTGCAAAGTCATAGTTCTTTGCTTGTTTTTGAAGTGCAGGGTGCCATGTGAGTAACGGGGGAGCCTCACCTGGCCTGGAGCTCAGGGAAGGCAGCCTAGAAGCCGTTTCTTCTGTCCTTAAGCTCAGCAAGATGCCCCCAAACACCCTGGGCTTGTCTCTGACAGCCTCTCGTCACAGTGCCCCAGGGAAGGCCTTCTTCCCTTGGCGAGAGCTCTCACCTGTGCACTCTATTGTCCATATTCGATGAACCTTCAGCTTCCCAGAGCTTGAGTGACATATGAACACAGCTTGGAGGAAAGCACCCCCAGGAACTGTGCAGATGCAGGCTGGGGTGGCGAAGCTGGGCTTAGAAGTGCTGTTTACCTCCTGGACTCAGCAAGGATGGGGCCCACGGTCTCTCTTTCAGCAAACATGTACTGAACACCTACTGTTTGCTGAGCGCAGCGGATACATCAGCGATCACAGCAGGCAATAATGCCCGCCCTCGGGAGGCTCATGGTCTAGAGGTGGGGGAGACCAGATCACAAGTAGATTATGTAGGAGCCTGAAGGTGATGCGTGCTGTGGAGACAAGGCAGGGCAGGGTCCAGGGATGGGAGGGAGGGGTCGTGCTGTGGACGGTGGCATGCAGTCAACTGGAAGGTCAGGGTGGCTCTCAGTGGGGGGAGGAGGGGTCAAGCTGACACCTGGGGGAAGAGAATCCTCTGCAGGGAACAGTGTGTGTGAGGCCTTGGGGGAAGACAGCGCAGGGAACAGCAGAAGTGGCAGCTGGTGGTGGATTCCACTTGGCAATGGGCAATGGAGCTCAGAGCCCTGTGGTCTGACTTGTGTTTCCAAAGGATTGCAGGTCAGTCCTTGCCTGTTCTATTTATTCTGAATCAAAAATTAAGAGGGTCAGTGGCGGGGAGCCCTGGTAACCCAGGTGGTGAGCTGCATCGGCGGCTGTGGCCTCAGACCCTGTGCCTCTGCCAAGGAAGCCTGAGCAGTGAAGCATTTATTTACTTTCGTTTTGCTGTACCTTTAAATGCGTCTGGCTTTTGTAATCAAAAAAAAAATATTCAATTTTTTTTTAAGTGGTTCTCTCTGGGGATGGAATGACAAGGGACTCTCACAGTCTATCCTGTACATCTGTAATCCTTTTGATTTTTGAGCGGTGTGGTCCTGGAATAGCGTCGTCTTTTTTCCCCCCGTCATTTGTTTCGTGGCTCTAAACATTGAGGGATGCTCCTCTAGGCAACGTACAAAAAGAAATGGTGCAAAGATAGAATGGACTGTACTTCACAGTTGTAAAGTCAATTACACACACACACACACACACACACACACACACACACACCCCTCTTCCACTTGTCAGGGCCCGAGGGAACAGCCTTGGAGGGTCACTTCAGGAGGGCGTGGCTTTTCTCCCCCGAACGTCCAGGGCTTTCTCTCCCCGAGCTCCAGTGTTTCAAGCAGAAGACGGCTAGCAAATCTTGAAGGCGGTCAGTCACACGGGTGTAGGCCGCTGGCAGGTGAGGAGGGCGCTGCCCGGGAGGGAGGGAGGGGATGAAGCCCCTCAGCAGGGTTGGAGGCAGACTTTAGGGGTCCCGATGGCCCACACACCAGCTAGGAGGCTTTGAGCAAGAAAGCCTTTCTTGACCTTTCTGAGCCGGTTCCTCACCTGAGAAATGGGAATGATGCCACTGCTTCCCTTTTCAGGGCTGCTCCGAGCCTCAGTGAGATGACACTGGCCAAGTGCCAGGACGCGGTAAATACCAGCAGGGGAGGGGTGGGGGGGGGGTCACTGTCTTGGTTCAGAAGCACAGGGACCTGCGGCTCTGGAAACTGAGGGCCAGGCTGTGTGGCCTAAGGCAGGTTACTTGAACTTTCTGGGCCTCCGCTTCCTCAATTGCAAAATGAGTTGCAATGGAACGAGGCCACGGGGAGGCCTTTCCAGTCACAGGTACCCCCTGGAAGCCATGACCGCAGCCCCTCTGCGCTGCTAAGATGGCGAAGCTTCCCAGATCTGAGGCTACTCCCAACTTTCACCTTCTGCTGGGCCTCAGCCTTAGGTCTCCTTGCTTCTGGCCCCTGTGCCACCCCCTGGAAATGAAGAACAGTGGCCCAAGTCCCCCGAACTGCCCCAGTATGCAGGAAGCCGGAGGGAATGTCAGAATTAGGTTTTACGGCTTATTTATTTTGATCCATTTTTCTACCAAAACTCTCTTTTACGCTTGGAGTAGTATAGTTGCTTTACAATGTTGCGTTAGTTTCAGGTATACAGCAAAGTGAATCAGTTATGCATACAGCCACTCTTTTTTAGATTCTTTTCCCATATAGGCCATTACAGAGTATTGAGTTCCCTGTGCTATACAGTAGGTGCCCATTAGTTATCCATTTTATATACAGTAGGGTGTATATGTCAATCCCAATCTCCCAATTTATCCCTCCCCTCTCGGTAACCATAAGTTTGTTTTCTACATTTGTGGCTCTATTTCTGTTTTGTAAATCAGTTCATGTGTACCATTTTTTTTAGATTCCACGTTTAAGCAATATCACATATTTATCTTTCTCTTTTGGACTTAGTATGGTCAACTCTGGGTCCATCCATGTGGCTGCAGATGGCGTTATTTCATTCTTTTTTATGGCTGAGTAACATTCCACTGTGCATATGTACCACATCTCTATCCATTCCTTTGGCGATGGGCATTTTGGTTGCTTCCATGTCTTGGCTACTGTGAACAGTGCTGCAATGTGGGGTGGTCTGCTGTGCCTTTTAAAATAGCAATTTCACACTCTCTCTTTGGTCTGTGTGAGGTTCTTTATGAGTTTTGGGGACAGAGGGAATGATGGAATGGATTTTTATTGCCCCTCTTCTTTCCCAAAATACATCAACAATCCACACTATGGTGAAAACCTTCCCCTTCAACTCTGTCTGTGAGGCCCATGGACTTTTCCTGAAATTTCAGCGGCACGTGTGTGCACAGCTCTCACTGCAGCCTTACTGCCATAGGTAAGATGTGACACGTGGGAACTCTTGCTTTGTAGCAGCACAACGAATAGGAACCCTCAAATTACTTTATCTATTTGGGAGAAGCCACGTCCCTGGAGTCTGTAGCAAGAGACAGGTGCACGGGGCTGAAAATGTCCTTGGCTGTGGCTTGCACAAGGAATGCATAAAAGACCACCCGTGGGGCTTAAAGGTAAACGTCTAGTGATGACTACAAGCAGAGTAAAACAAGAAAATCTACCCTCCCCATCCCATCAAAAAAGAAACCTACCTCAAGGTAAATAACAAAAATTTTCAAGTTTAAATGAAACGACTGTCCAGTGTTTCATCTTTATGGCGTTACATTTTAGAGTCAGGGTTTCCCCAAGTTGGCTGCCAAATCGTAAACAGCTTCTAATTGTTTAGACAGACACAGGGTGCTCTGAGCTGGCATGGCTGACTTTCCTGGTCCCCAGTTGCTCCTTACAGAGGTAGCCAATCAAAGGCAGGTCTGAGTGTGGGTCTGGGGGCACCACGGGGCTCCAATCTCTGTTCCTGCAAGTAGATGCCTGTCATTCCTAGGGGCAGGTTCCTTAACCTCTCTGTGCCTGTGGTTCCTCTTAAAATGGGGCTGTTGGGAGCTCTGATTAAAGGCACATAAAGCTCTGAAAATGTGCCTGATACTGTATTAATAATTCAATCAATAAGGAATAAAAATCTAAGCCTTTAAATTGGTGGAAAGCAATTTTATCTTCCAGTGTCCCTGCTGTGAGGGATAAAAAGACCCTCTGGGGATGTTTTTTTTTCAGGTGAAGAAGGGAAGGGTCAGGTTTCCACAGCCCAGAACACCAGGGGATTTACTTTAAAAATTCAGATAAGTAGGTTTAAGAAAAATTATTATTCAACATACAGTAAATGCCCTAAACTTTCCACACTGCTTCAAATGGCCTGCATGGGCACTTCAAGACCTTGCCCTTTCCACATTTGGTAATGAAGACGGTTCTTTTCCCTTTTTAACCTATTTTATAGTGGTTCTCAAACTGGAGGCACTTCAGAATCCCCTGGAGGGCTTATTAACACAGATTGCTGGCCCTCTCCTCCCCCAGGGTTTCTGATTCAGCAGGGCTGTGCGGACCTGGAAGATGTGTGTGTCTAACAAGTTCCCAGGTGCTGATGTTGCTGGTCAGGGGACCCCCACTTTGAGAACCGTGGCTCTATTTGATATTAAATATTTACTCAGGAAACCTCCTTTCCAAACCCAGCTCTTCCCAGAAGCGCCGACCTCTGAAGGTAACTGAGGAAAACCTCGGATGAATTCACCAGCTTAACAACAAAATTAAGTAGAGTTTCCTCTGGTTCTTAAACAGTTTTTTCTCTCCCTGGACTTGACCCTATTATATATTTCATTAGGTTTATAATCAGGTTCCATTATGAAGTGCTTTAAACAAGATTAGAATCTAACCTTTTCGAAAGGTTCAAACAGGAAGAATACTGCCCGGTCTACCAGGTTTCAGAGACCAGAGGGAAGCCTCTGAGAATGGAGAGGGTTCTTCTGGGTCCCTGGGAGCAAGCCCTAGGGAATCTCCATGTCCAGCTTTGTCCCCCCTTTTTTAAAAAGTATAGTTGATTTACAATGTTGTTAATTTCCGCTCTACAGCCTGATTCAGTTATATATATATGTGTATATATATATGTATCTACACACATTCTTTTTCATATTCTTTTCCATTATGGTTTATCACAGGATATTGATTATAGTTCCCTGTGCTATACGGTAGGACCTTGTTGTTTATCTGTTCTATACATAATAGTTTGCATCTGCTAACTGCAAATTTCCAGTCGATTCCTCTCCCAGCTCCCCCTTCCCCCTTGGCAACCACAAGTCTGTTCTCCATGTCTGTGAGGCTGTTTCTGTTTTGTAGATTGGTTTGTTTGTGTCGTATTTTAGATTCTACGTGTAAGTGATATCATAGGGTATTTCTCTTTCTGACTTACTTCACTTCGTATGATAATCTCCAAGTCCATCCATGTTACTGCAAATGGCTATTTATTTCATTCTTTTTTTGTGGCCGAGTAGTATTTCATTGTATATGTGGATCACATCTTTATCCATTCATCTGTTGCTGGGCATTGAGATTGCTTTCATGTCTTGGTTATTGTGAATAGTGCTGCAATGAACACTGGGGTGCACGTATCTTTTTGAATTATAGTTTTGTCTGGATAGATGCCCAGGAGTGGGATTGCTGGATCATATGGCAACTCTATTTTTAGGTTTTTGAGGCATCTACCTACTGTTTTCCATAGTGGCTGCACCAATGGCCATTCCCACCGACAGTGAAGGAGGGTTCCAGCGCTGTCCCCTTTGGCTCCTCTCAGCAGCATGGAGCCAGACAGCCTGGGGTAGGGTTCTGCCAGTTACCAACAGTATGGATGGCGTGGTCCCACTACTTACGTGATGGGTGGTTGCACGACCTGCCGCTAGGAGGAAACTGACTGGGTAAATGGCTATGCAAAGGGCTCAGAGCGGTGCATGCCCCCGTTTCTATGCCATAAGTGCCTGCTGCTGTTATTATGATGCCACTGGAAGGAAACAAAGACACAGCGCTCCAATGGGCCAGAGAGAGCATTTGACCTTGAAGGACGCTCAGGCCGTGAACAAATATATTATCGAGCCACTACTCAATGCCAGACACTGAGCTCGGCTAGGGGTGCAACAGTGGATGGAGCTGAAGGTCCCTGCCCTCAGGAAGCAGCCAGCCAGTGGGGAAGACACACATTCAGCAAAGATTCCCACCAGTGAAGGCATAATGACAAAATGGGACGTGTGCTCTGAAGGGGCAGAGTTCAGCTTGCTCTGAACATCAGCTGCCTTACCTGGCCTGGCCTTCCAGGTTGGGGAGTTGGTGCTGGCTGAAATCTGGAGGATAGGTAGGCACCAATCACGGGAGGATATGCTCGGGGCTGGGAGCATTCCGGACAGGGCTGAGCTGCACAAAGGCCCTGGGGCAGGAGGGAGCTTGGAAGGTGTGAGGGTCTGGAAAGGGGTCCTGGGGCAGGTGTGCCAGAGGGAGGAAGGGCGTGGACTGAGAGGTGGCTGGGGGCGTGCATGCTACTCGGGGTGCCAGCGTTAGGGTGAGGCCAACTCTTCCAGCAGTTTTAAGGCAGAGGGTGGAGGGATTCACGCGATGTAGGTGTGTGTTTGGAAAAGACCATTCTGGCTGGAACATGCAGAAGAGGTGGGGTTGGAATGGAACCTGGAGAGGATGTGGGGAGACCAAAAAGGGAGTGGTCACGATTCTGAAGAATCCCCTCGAGGGCCTGTTAACACCCAGTCCCCCAACCCAGGCTGTGCCCCTGATATTGTGATGCAGCAGGTGTGTGGTGGCTGTGCCCCTGAGATTGTGATGCAGCAGGTGTGTGGTGGGGCCTGGGATGCTGCCTTTCCAGCGTGCTGATGCCGCCACCATGGACCACACTGTGAACGGTACCCACTTGGACTCTGGTGGTGGTAGGGGAACCGGTTAGTGGATGGATGCTCAGAGATACGCCGTTTAAATGCTTTAAGGAGAAGGTAGGAAGACTGTTCTGAAAAACCGGGACTCTTTTCACTTTAAAGATACTTGTCCCCAAGCATAACTTATGTAACATTTCAGAGATGCCTTAGTAGTTTGGGGTGAGGGGCAGAAGCAGTAGACTCACATCCCAGAACTTCAAGGGGACAGAGACCCAGGGCCGCTCTGATTAACCCAAGCTCTATGTAACCTCATTCCGTGTAGTATCTGCACTGGGCTTGTTTTTGTCCATCTCTCTGGCTTCCTCGCGGACGGCAGCACAGCACCGAGGTTACACAGACAGAGCCTGGGTTCATCGCAGTGGCCCTGGCTCTCTTTCTCTGTGCCACAGAAAGCCAGAGAGATGGGCATCCTCCTTTTTCTTAGTGCTTCAAGAAAGGAGGCTAGCCAGCCTGGCAGCCTGTCTTTAAACTCCTCCCTTGGCTTTAAAACACAGCAGTTTCACATGTAAGATTTACCTTAGGTGCTTAAACATGAAAACACTCCGACTCTGGAGACCCCCGTCAATTTTTCAACCCTGCCAGGTCCCTGGCTGTGGGGTCCCAGGGAAAGGAAGCCCACCTGTCAGCATAGGTGACAGATCACATTACCTAGGACCTGAGTGTGTGACACACTGATGCCCTAGGAAGGGTCCTCCTGTGTGTGGCTCTCATCCAGCGTGGGGACACGTGCTGATGGCAGGCAGTAGAACGCTCACCCTCAAAGGCACCCGGGTCCACCTAGGAAATAGATGCTGCCAGGAGTAGCTTTTTCCTTTAAAAGCGGAGCTGTCTGTGTTGGGGCAGAAACAACCTCAGGGCCGCTGTGTTTGCGGTGGTGTCCGCACAGCATATGCACAATGAACCAGGAAGCAACCTGCTGTGGTTCTGGGGGGCTTGGTGGTGCCCCAGCGATGACCGATGGCCGAGGTGTGGGTGTGATGGGGTCCGGTGCCCGGAGCGCTGCCTGTGGTGGGGTGTGACCCTGGTGTTGTGAAGTAGCCGTTCTCTGATTGGCGACGGCCTGATTCACAACACCAGCTGCCCCACCGCACCGTGCCGGGGAGGCCGATCGATGGTCGTGGGGTCCCCTCTTCCGTGCTGCCTCTGGAGTCTGGAGCGGGGACAGACAGCAGCCACGGGTTAGAAGCAGAGTGCAAGCAGCTTCTACATTTCATCTCCCCATGTATCTGCACTCCATTGGCTTTTCTTTGTCTGCTTTTCTAACTTCTCAAACATGCCATAGTTCTTTCCACCACAGCACCTTTGCACAAGCTGCTTCCTCTGCCTGGAATGCCTCACTCCCCATTTCGCATAGTTTAATACCAACTCCTCCTTCAGATTTCAACTCCAAAATGACTTCCTGGACACCCATCCCCCAGACCAGACCTGACTCCTCTGTAACGTGCTCTCCAGGCATCTGGTCTGGTCCCCTTCCTTAAGGCACGTACCATACAGTGCGCATAGAGCTGTCTCCACTAAACTCTAACCTCCCCAGCATTGGCCACGTGGGGGGTGCTTGATAAATACTGGTCGAATGAATGCATGATTTAAACTAAGGCTTGTGTGGTCCAGCTACTCTTATCTATGCGTTTGGAAAAGGAAAAATAAAAATGGCACCAAGTATCTTAAGGACGTACACGTGCTGCTTTGTAATGAATAATTTTACATCCATAGCTGACTGCCAGATCTCCTAACTCATCTCCGTGCCTCTAGGCTAGCGGTACCCTGACGCACAGGGAAATCAGACGGATTCTTCCAGAGGGTCGGTCTGATCTGGCTTAACCTCTCCAAGGTTCCTCGTCATGGCCACGAGTTCCAGATCCTATGGCCCCTCACTTCCCTGCCTGCTCCTCCCCTCTTAGGGAGCAGGCCTCCCCCCCAGGACCCCACGTCTGCCTGCTTCTGTGGATCTGAATACCCCTGCCCCTTTCTACCCAACACACTCCTGCTCATGCAGGAGGGCTCCAGAGTCAGCCACCAAGAAGGCCCCCCGGCTCCCTGCTCAGCCTGAGCTCTGGGCCTGGTATCTAAGATTCTTCTACCTTTTGTGTCCTTCCATTACTGTTCCACTCGTCAGTCTGTCAGTCATAGGAGACAGTGATCCCAAGGACAGAGGCCGTCGTGGAGTCCCCTGGCAGCCCGGTACTGCACAGTAGCTGTAACAGCAGGACCTGCAGCTTGGCTGTGCTCTCAGTCAGTGAAGGAAGTCCTGCAAAGTTGGGGGAGGTGTAGACACAAAACAAATTTGTCCTTAGTGTCCCCTATGAGTCATCAGAATGGTCAATATTTTGCCACTGAAGTACATTTCTCCATCTCCATGGCCACCCTACACCACCAGCCCCGCCCTGCCTCTCACCTGGACGATGCTCTAGGGGTCTAACTTGTCCCTCTGATTCATTCTTCAGGCTGCAGCCTGAGTGATCCTTCTAAAATATGACTCAAAGCATGTCATTCTCCTGCTTCAACCCCGGTTCCCATCCCACCCAGAATAAGATCCAAAGTTCCCGCAAAAGCACACAGGTCCCCGTGGTCCAGCCCTGCCTACCTGCCTACCAGCACCTCCCCCTTTCCGTGCCCTTAGCCGCGCTGTTTTTCTTTCAGATCTTGAAACACAGAGCTAGGCCATATGGCACTTTCTACAATGTAAAAAATCAGGCCTTTCCTGTGGATGGAGCCTTTTGTGAGCTCAAGAAGGTTCCCCCTTTTCCTGGGCAGATGCAGCCCTAGAACAGGGCATGTGACCTGGTGGGTGGCCTTGGGCTGGACCCCAGCCCCCAGACAGGGGGCTCTTGCATCACTGAGCCGCACAGAGTGGCCCTGCTGGAACTACCTGGTTTCCTCCCACCTCAGGGCCCTTTTACCTGCTGTTGCCTCATTAAGCACCTCAGCTACCCCAGGGGCATTTGAAGAGAATGCTAAGATTTCCGGTGTTCCAAAATTCTGCACCCATTTAAACCAAAACCTTTTATCTCTTTATTTCACACTTTGGCCTGTTTATGTTAGTCCTTCTTCCTCACTATTTGCCTGGTAAGGTCAAGCCAGCTAGTTCTATTAATTAATTCATTTTTTTAAACGTCACATGATGATCACTTGGTGAAGGCGATCGGAAGGGCGTGACAATTAGCTAAGCTTTGTAACATCAGCGGTCTCAAATCAACAAACTATTTTCCTGCCTGTTACTTCTGGGAAAAGTTGACAGCAATAGAAACAGGGCAGGTTTCCTCATCCACCATCTCCCACGCTGACCACGGGTCGCTGCAGATTCCCTGAAGCGGCTGACATCCCCCCAACCTGGCTAGCTGGCTCAGGATGGGAAGGTGGGATTCAGGGCTCCATCCCCACCACGCTAAGATTCTGCTTCAGTAGGTTTGAAAGCAAAGCCCAGGACTCCACACCCTCCCCCCACCCCAGGGATTCTGATAAACCAGATTTGGGGACTGCTGCTCTAAATCTAGGGCCCTGTTAAAAATGGACACTTCTAATGAGCCTTAACACAGTGGGAGTCTGATGGGGCTCCAGCATCTTCAGAGGAATATGAAATCTCACTCACGTGGCAGGTGCTGCTGGTGGTATCCAGCACCACTGTTTCTGTTCACAGGGTACCCTCGGCCGGGGGGCTTCCTTGGGTCAGGAATAGGAGCAGGTGTGTGGTCAACCTGCTGGGTTAAAAAGGAGTTAACATCCCTCATCAGTGATGCACGGGAGCTGGTGGAAAAATACCTGCTCTCCTGCCCCACATAGGCTGGCAGAGGTCCCCACCTGCCCACAGCAGTAACCCGGAGGATAACTCCATCTTTATTGGTTCCCTTCCCTCTCACCTGCCCAGCCTCTTCCTGGCCCTGCCCTCCCCTCAACACTCAGCTGTGCATTAGGGACCGTGTGAGTGTATTTAAACGCACGTGCGTTTTGAATGGGTGTATCTTACATTGTCCCCACGGTCACTTTCAGCAGGACCAGGGTGAGGGGCGTGAGGCACTCACTCTCAGAGGCTGAACCTGCCCTTAGGGGAGCGGGACCCATGAGCACCTTCTGAAAATTGATGTCCTGGGCTGTCTTGCTTTTGCTCACCCTCGTCTCGCCCTGACTTTCAGGCCATCAGAATACACAAATCAGGCAAAACCACCCATTCCAAGTAGGTATTTTGTAGAGTGTGTTGTACTTAATGTTTCTTCATTGTTTTTTCAGAGACAGTCACCCTCTAAATGGAGGACCCTTTGGCACCCGAACCCCAAGGCATTAGGATCATTCTGCATGGTCAGAATGCTGCTACGGTTATGTAAGATGGCACAACTATTCTAGGACTATTCTAGGACGCTGGCAAACACGAGCCTAACGGCAACCTGGGAAGCCCGCTTGCGTTAGCCCATCTTGGCTGGAAGACTCCAGGTGGGCCTTGAAGTAAAAAAATCCTGGTTCAGAGAGGACTTCTGGGCCTGCCGAGCCTAGCCCGGAGTTTATTAGCACGGTTAATATTGCATGCAAATAGATTTCCCCGCTTTGGTCATGCCAGTCCATTAATTCTGCCCCTTGTCTGCTATATCTTTATCCCTGGCAGGTTAATCCTGCCAAATGCCTTTGCTGTAGCACATGTCACGCCGTGCCTATGGCCAACAATGCAATTTTGCTAATCCCGTTGTATCAGCTTTGTGGCCCTGTCTGCTCAATCCGATGGTGGAAACAGCACACACAAGGTTTTTTTTGCCAAGATCTTTCTCCTGCTCTGGCACCCACCCCTTCGCTTTTTTAAAAAATATGGTTTCAATTAAATGGTCTGAAAGTCAGCCACAGTGCTTGGACAGCTGCCAATGCCAGTGTCTTTCAGACACGGATGTCAGGGCTCTCAGAGGGCCTCCAAACTCTTTACAGCAGCCTCACCCAGCCGTCAGCTGACTGTGCTAAATGGGAAGGGTTAAAACAGGAAAATCCGCTCAAGACTGCTTTTTCCTGGGCCTTGAAGATGACTGAACGGAGGGCATCTGTATCACCCGGTATTTCTGGTGCCACCACTTTTAGAGTCCAGTGGAATCATTCACATGAATTATTAGAAGAGGTGCATCCTTACCTGCAAACACCTTTGCCAGGTATCCATCCACCTGCCACAGGGAAGAGAAGCATCTCAGGCCCCACGGTGTATTGCTCTTCTAGTCTGTGGTCTTGTAGTCAGATTCGCCCAGGTTCAAACCCCGGCTGGACCACTTCTACCTCTGCAACCTCAGGCAAAGTCCTTTCCTCATCTGTAAAATGGGCAGAACCTGCCGCACACAATCACTTTGAGGGTTCAGGGACTTAATACACGCTAATCACTCAGAAAGGTGCTGGCACACGCAGAGCAGGCACTGGGTAAATGGAAGCTAATAGGAGCCTAGACTGAAATTCATCAAAACTCTGTCATTTGCAGCTTACTGTAGCACATATGTGAAGTGCATGGTCAAATTCCACATGGGCCTGTCTTTTAGGGTCTTCAGATGTAAACTCCACTCTTTTGCAGGCTAGTACAGAAAACTGGCTAGCAGGAGCCCTTTCCTGTCCCCCTACCACTGGTCTCTGCGTTACCCCTGGCAGCTCTGGTGGGCAGGAAGAGGGGCTCTAGGTGGACAAGCACAGGATCTGTGATTAGATTCCCAGGGACCGAGTCCTAGCCTGTTACTATGTGACTCTGGGCAAGGTAGTCAGCCTTTGAGACTTACAATCCTGACACTAGAAATGGGGGGACTTGGTTCTACATGGCAGGTGAGGACTAAGAGAAAAAGCACGTGGGAGGTGCTTGGCACACTGCTAAGAACACAGTAATGGCCCTGTAAGTAACGGCTATTGTGGTTATGGAGTCGCCCGCAAGGTGTCAGGTTTCCCTCTTCATTCTCCATCCATCTGCCTCCTCGTTGCCCCTCAACTTGCATGGAGATGTTGTGAGAATTACGTGGGATCATGCACGGAAAGTAGCATAGGGTCTGGCTTCCAACACAAGCTCAGGAGATGAAGCCACGCTCACTGTTGTTAAACCATAGTTCTCCCTGGTTCATTTCTTACCCCAAACGTCCTCAGATCCACATAGCCCCTTTCGCCTTAGTCTGTGCATTAGCCTTTAGTCTGAGCCCTGCTAAGACGTGTGAGTGGTTTGTAAATGACGGTGTGCACGTGTAGGTTTAAAACTGCCCTGGTATTTGGACAGAGCTGAATGCGCATTCTGACATGAGCACTTAGACATTTTTGTGATGACCTCGAGGGTGGAGAATTAAACCTATTTGATACTGGATGTGTCAGGACAGGATTTTTGCCCTGGATGTGAAGAGAATTTTCCAACTGGGAAGAGCTGTATTATATGCTTTCCTTGGCAACCCAGCCACTGAACACACTCCTGCTTCTCCTGGATCCTGCTAGATCTTCTAATAAAGTCTAATAATAAAGTAAGTTGAGAACTTACTATGTCCTTGGTATCAGGCTTGATACTCCACATTCATTATCTCGTTGAATTCCAGTTGAGGTGAGACGGTACTGTTTTACTGATTTCCCACTTTAAGGAAATGGAGAAATGTAAAAGTACTAAACTACTTTAAAAAAAAAATAAAAGGGGGCTTCCCTGGTGGCGCAGTGGTTGAGAGTCCGCCTGCCGATGCAGGGGACGCGGGTTCGTGCCCCGGTCCGGGAAGATCCCACGTGCCGCGGAGCGGCTGGGCCCGTGAGCCATGGCCGCTGA
>NC_041231.1:50486546-50492568 GCF_002837175.3 Physeter macrocephalus | reverse complement strand
AAAAAAAAAAAAAAAAAAAAAAAAAAAAAAAGAAGGAAAAAGGAAAATGAAAATAGAGGGGCTCGGAAATGACAATGAACTTACCCAAAGTTGCAGCTAGAAAGTGGCTGCAGAGCTGCGGTCTGAGCACAGGGCTGCTGGCTCTCCAGGCCACTAGGCTACATCACACATCTTTGGTGTGATGCCGTTACTTCTGCTGAGCATCTGAGTCCAGGGTGGACCTCCTGAATTACCAACTCCGTTTAGCATTTATTTGTTCCAATTTACAGCTATGCCAAATGCAGTATTTTCCCTTTCCTTTTATTTTTATTCTTTATAAATCCTGTAATTAGGGGTTATTTTTGGGGGGGGGGGATATGGCCAAAAAAAACCCCTCGACTCCTTTTCTGCAAAAATTAGGAAATTCCAGCCTCTAGCATTTCTCTAGTGATTAGGAAAACCCTATATATCCTAAGCTTACTGCATAGATCTTAATCTGGTTTTCACTTGCCAACATCTTGAACAGAGTGGGTTTGCAATACTTCATGCTAATTAAAACATGATGGAATCAGGCTAGTTGCAAAAATGAGCAGTTCTGACCCTCTGGCCTCTGGGGCTCAGGTGAGTCCACCCAGGCACACCTGTGCGCTGCCTTGGCAACAATTCCTGCGGAGCGCAGCCCATCCAGCTCGGGTCTTGAGAGAGCCCTGCTTACCCAGCAGAATGCAAAGAGCTCTGAACTTTGCTTTCTGGTTAAAAGGCAGCCTCAGCTTCCCATTGCTTTTCGGGCGGCACGATCAATCACACATCCCCGCTCATGATTAATCTCTCAGAGGCGAAGCTCCTCCTTGGGATGGACTGCTGTATCTGAGTACGGTCTTCTGCGGGGAGAGGTGGGAGGAAAATAAGGGCTGGGAACAGAATAATAAGCGCCCGACGTCTGAGGAGGCTGCTCTGTGCCATGTGCTGCAGGAAGCTTTTTCCAGTGGTTGATTCACTGTCAGAAAATTCGCTTTTGCCGTGAATGCTATTCAGCATCATGGAGGGAGTTTATGATTTCTTCTTTCCTACTGCATGAATTTGGTGCCTTAGTTAGGGGCGTGTGAGTGTGTGTGTGTGTTTCCTGTTCTTTTGTAGCCAAATCAAAGTTGGCTACTGTAAAGCAACTCTACTCTAACATCAATTAATTAAAAAAAAAAAAGACCGAAAAAAGTTGGTTAATTCCGGGCTCTTTGGTGGTTCTAGGGCTGCACTCAGCACTCACTTCCTGTCGGAGGAATAGAAAGTACTTGGGTTTCTTTACTCAAAAGGATTTCACTGTGACAATTTCATACAACTGACAAGAGACCTGCTTTTGACTTTGCTCTCTGGACTCTGCTTCTCTAATTCTTCGCTGAATTTGAAAACGCTTGAGGGGTGTTGAATTTTTAAAAACATTGTGGTCATCTCAGTTCCTAGGTTTCTTGTGAGGGTGTGTGTGTGGGTGAGGGATGATGAGAGGTGACAATCTGAAAGGCATTCATCAGAGGAGGGTAAGGCTTGCAGCACTAAAAGCTTCCAAAAGGGCTGTTAGCTTCTTGACCTTCCCTGAATAATGCTGTTTATTACTATTTTAGGAACCAAGCAAAATGCAGAAAAAAACCCCCTTGTTTTAAAGAAACCCAGTAGGCGGAATCCTCTATTTATACAGAAACCACCTAAGGAGTGACTTCTTCAAGAGATCGAGGACTCCGTTACAAAGCACGTTTCCTTGATGCCTTGAATATCACGTGGGACACACACATACTTCCTTGCATGGACAGGCCCACTGTATCAAGAGAGGCACATCTGCATTTATCTCTGAAAAGGATTTCTTTTGAGAAAGCACCTCCCTTCCCTGCAAGACCCCGGAAGACATATTGACAAGAGCAGGATTAAGCCACGTTGACAATGGGAGGATTATTTCCTAACCTGGTGTGTGACAAACGCCTATTAATAAATGAACAAGACAGACCTGTCTCCATTTTCTCCCAAAGCCCCCTCACCCACTGACCAGAGCCGAAGCGTCCATGCGGTCAGTGACGTTTCCCGTCCTGCCGCCTGCCCAGGCTCCAGGGAGAGTCCTTCTGGGCGCATCTGAGACCCGGGGGCCCGGGCCTCCAGCGCCTGGGTCAGGGGAGCTGCTCGACTGCCTCCTGGCAACGCCCCTCTTGCTTTGTTCTTGGCATTTCCATTGACAGAGGACAAAATGCTTTCTTGTCAGACAAAAATGCACACTGGGGAAGCTTGCCCAAGCAGTTTTTCTCAGGGAAGAAAAGAAGTTGTTGTTTGAAAACCTTAAACTGGCATTGAGACCTCAGAGGCCTGACTGGGCAGCTCTGGTTCTCAGCAGACCTACTTTTTCTGTTTTGAGAGTCCAGTTTCCTCCTGCACTTCCTGGCCGTGGAGCTCCGGGGACATTCCCCTGCAAGGTTCTAAGGCCTCTGCCACCACGGGTCTGCATTCTCCTCTCTCCATAAAAAAAGAACAAAATAATGCCATTTGCAGCAACATGGATGGACCTAGAGATGATCGTACTAAGTGAACTAAGTCAGAAAGAGAAAAACAAATACCATGTGATATCACCTATAGGTGGAATCTAATAAAAAAAAAATGATACAAATGAACTTTTTTACAAAACAGAGGCAGACTCACAGGTCTTCAAATCAAACGTGTGGTTACCAAAGGGGAAACATGGGGGGAAGTGATAAATTAGGAGATTGGGATTAACATATACACCCTACTATATATAAAATAGATAATCAACAAGGACCTACTCTATAGCACAGGGAACTCTACTCAATATTCTGTAATAACCTATATGGGAAAAGAATCTGACAGAATGGATATATATATATATATATATATATATATATATATGTATAACTGATTCACTTTGCTGTACACCTGAAACTAACACCACATTGTAAATCAACTACACTCCAAAAAAAAAAAAAATGCAGCAACTAATGTCCTAAGGAGCCCTTTGAATGAAATGTGGTTTAACACAGTAGCAAAGGGAGGTTCTGCTTCTGAACAGAACCGAGTTACCTCTATGACACCAGAAAATACTCAGGAAAAGATAATGAGGAACAGTAGGGGGTTATTCAGAGGAGCAGGAAGGTGGTGTGGACCAAGGCAGAGGGTAGAATTCAAGGGTGGGGTGGGGTCTATGCAGCTTCCTTGGAAATACTATTTTAAAAACTTATTTGTGTAATTATTTATTGGTGAAATTAAATGAGGACTACTTAGACAAATATTCCTGAGACTTTGCTCAAAGTAAAGGTATTGAAACCATAGGTATTTTAAGCATTTAAAGACAGTATGGTGAGAAGGGGTCCACGACATAGAAAAGATCAAGGACCCCTTCCCCCTAAGGATGTGGATGCCTTGGGAGGGTGGAGATCAGCACGGATGTAAAGATGCAGCCTCACCCTCAGAGCTGTTGACGCCACCTGACCTTGCTGCATTCAAACAGTCTGGTAATACTGTCCACATGCTCTGGCTTTACTCTGTGCCTCAGTTTCCTTCTTGCTAAAGCGGGAATAACAACACCCTTGAACCTCAAGGTCAGACATCATGTGCCTTGCCCGCGGCCACGGCTACAGCCAACTCAGAACCCCGATCATGAGGCCCAGAAAAAACCCTACTGACCTGTAGGCACTGTCGAGCCTCTCCGTCCCTATTCTGGATACAAAACAGGATGTCCAGCCTCCTTCAGTCTGCAAGAAATTTCCAGAAAATGGTCACCCTCATAGATACTCTAACTTCAGACTCAGCAAAGGCAACCTTAGGGCTCAGCTGAATTTCATAGGGACTATTGTGGCCCAAAGAAGATCCACCTTTATCATTGACCTGCTGTCTTAACTCTGGGCTGAACAACTGCGGGTGGACGTGGGTGTGCATGAAGGTGGGGAATCCTGCCAGCCTGGGAACTCACTGCCGGATTCTCTTCTGCACTTGCGTATTTTTAAAGACAAAGTGACAGGGCACAGCTAACATTATCACAGCACCCTTAAGTGCCTCTTAGCTCTTGTTTGACGCAATGCTTCTAGTGACGCGCTTACATGGGTCTTTTATCATAGGGAGCAAACGGACGAAGAGTTTCCCGTTTTAGGGCCCAGGAGCTCTCATCCACCCCACCTCCCCTCACCCCTATTCCACATTATTAAGGAAAAAAAATCAGGCAGGACGATGATGCAATACTCTTTAGACAAAGTACCAAGCCTGCAACCTAGCTGATGCCATTCCTTTGTCCTCTTATTCCCAGAGGCAATAGCTGTAGACCTGGAGGCTCTGGAGAAGGCGGGGTGGGGCGGGGCTTTCAAGGGAGGCTCTGGAGAAGGCGGGGGTGGGGGGCGGTAGGTGGGTGGCTTTCAAGGGAAGCGGAAGAGAATGGGGGAAACGAGAAGACCCTTTGCAAAGCTTGTCTTTTCAGCTGAAGATACACCTGACCTCCGTTACCCTTGTCTTCAACAGGTACTAAAATGGGAGAAGGGGAATGGACCACGGTTTATGCCCATTTTGCAGACGGGGAAAGCTGAGGCAATGGGGCCTAAAGCAAACTTTTCGGGGGGTGGGGCAGCCTATCAACCTTTATGAAAATCACAGGTTGGTGGGGGCCATACATATTTTGTAAATGTCTTTAACTTTTCTTTGAAGCAACTTTCATTTCATAGTTAATGTTTCTTATTTTCTTTACTCCTATGATGAGTTCAGACTAGCAAAGTGGAGAGGAGATTAAAAAATGAGGCGGCTAGTCTGGGCCACAGCATTTATTCAGACTGAGTCAGCGGGAAGTTCGGGGCAGAGGGCTGCCCTCCAGAAGGACTTGGAGGGAAGGCTCGTCACAGTGATACCCAGAGCGCTGACAGACGTTTCCCAATATCACTTCTACTGCCTTTTTCAGTTTGAATCCCCTGTTAATAGGATGATGGTGAGCTTACGGGAGGATATGAGATCATGACTTGCTTCTTCAGGGGGAGCCCTGGAGTCAGAAGGCAAGAATTGCCGTCACTTACCCTCACGTGACCTGGCCACTTACTCATTTACCCCAAGCTTCAGCTGCATCACGTAGAACAGGAAACTGGGTTATCATATCTGAGCAAGGCAATATGTCCAAGTAAGGCTTTGCCATTTGCAAAATGCTCCCCTGCATCCTCTCCCAAGCACATTTAGCTATGAAACACTGCCCACCTTTTGTGGCTGGTTCTGAGTGTCTGACCACCTTGTACTCATCAAATAGAGAGCAGTGTGGCTGGAGGCCCGGGGGAACTCGCCCAGAGACCCCCCTGGGTACCTGGGGTGGAAGGGTAAAGGTCAGTGAGACAGTCTTCCAATGATTAGCCGACAGGTTTCCTCATCTGTAAAATGGTGACAAGGGCAATCATCCTCCTTGGCCACTAGAGGGAGTAAAAGAGAGAATCATTGGGCTTAACAAATACACACAGCCATCAGCGTGAACAGCATCGGCAGCTCACCAGTTGGTGCCCCTAACCCTACAGAAATAGGCCCAAATACTGCAGTGGGCAGTCCCTATAGCCAGCTCTGCTCAGGGAGCCCTGGGGGAGTGCTGTACACTTGGCACACTCCTTCTAAATCATGCCTCTGCGCTCAAAGTTCATCATGCCAAAGATGACACGTGGGTAGACCCGTTATGGTTTTGGAAGTGTTTTTCTCCAATATCAAAGATTAGGAAGAGAGAGAAAAAAGGATCAAAGTAGAGGCATCCAGTTGATTTATAGCCAAGACAGGCTACACAGTGTTTAGCTATTTATAGTAAAAGCAAAGAAAAATAATGGAGTAAGGAAACATTATACAAATAATGTTGGTAGGAGAGCTGGTCAGCAATATTGAGAAAACGTTTTTTTTTTTTGTTTTTTTTTTTTGCGGTACGCGGGCCTCTCACTGTTGTGGCCTCTCCCGTTGCAGAGCACAGGCTCCAAACGCGCAGGCTCAGCGGCCATGGCTCACGGGCCCAGCCGCTCCGCGGCATGTGGGATCTTCCGGACCGGGGCACGAACCC
>NC_041231.1:50478805-50485617 GCF_002837175.3 Physeter macrocephalus | reverse complement strand
CCTCTCCCGTTGCAGAGCACAGGCTCCAAACGCGCAGGCTCAGCGGCCATGGCTCACGGGCCCAGCCGCTCCGCGGCATGTGGGATCTTCCGGACCGGGGCACGAACCCACGTCCCCTGCATCGGCAGGCAGACTGCCAACCACTGCGCCACCAGGGAAGCCCGAGAAAACGTTTTGATGTCCATTAGGTCACGGTGCCACCTTGTGCCTATAAGCGAGCAGAACCCTATGGGGCCTTCTTGGGACAGACCCCGCCCCTATATCCTCTGCTGTAGCTCCTTTTTGAAGTACCTAGGTAACGGTATCTGCTACACGTTTCCTGAGTTGTTTTGCAGATGCGGAAACCCGCATCAAATGGAAGAAGTTAACACATCCCCTCTGGAGTCTGGCAGAAACCAGGAAATATGTGCAACAACTTACTGTCTTTTTACTTCCTCTCACCATCAACCAATCAGAGACTTGTGCATGAGCTGATCACATATCCTGGGACTCCCCTCCCTTTCCTGGCCTTTAAAAAGGCTCTGCTGAAACCCATCGGGGAGTTCGGGCTTCTTGAGCATTAACTGTCCCAGGCTCCTTGTCTGGAGCCTTACAAGAAACGCTGCACTTTCTTTCAGCAAACCACGTGCACGTGAGTGGACCCAAGCTTTGGTTCAGTAACATCCCTGTCCATGCCTTCTGCCACGCAGTGACCCCATCATCCCTACTGAAACATCTCAATGGCTGCATACCCCTGGCATGCCCAGCCTACAGAGTTCAGCCTCCCCAGAGCTCCTTGGAGTAGGGGTGGCTGGTGCCCCCTCAGTAACGTGTTTCACAGGGCCTGGGCAGGGGGTGTCCTCTGAGTCTGTTTTGGGGACAAGGTGAGGAAGTGGGTATGCAGGGCACATATGATAAATGCACTCCAACCTGCCAACCTCGCTAAGCCTTTGATGCCTTCCTTCTGTGCCGTGCCAGGGACATTCTAGAGCCTCACTGAATGTAGAACCATTGAGGCCAACTTTCAGCCAACCAACAAAGCAACCTCTTAGAGCCACTTCCAGCTGCTTGAGCGAACACATTCCATCCAGAATCTCTCTCTTTCATCCTCCTTAATCTAATTTCCTTAGAATCCATTCCTACCTGTGTTCTTCAGGTTTTCTAAATTAGCAAAATCTTGCGGTTCTTTTGGAGGGACGCCCCTTCTGGCCTCTCCCCACGCCTGTGCTCTGGCGGCCATGCTCTGGGGACCAGAGGCTACCCTGTGCACCCCCTGAAGGTCTAGGCTGAGGCAGAACTCCTGGGCCCCAAATCTTTCTGCTCCTCCACTTACCACCTGTGTTTCTGCCTGTAGAGACAGTTCTCTGGGAAGCGGAATTTGCTGACAGAGATGCTCAACTCGATTTCAGTGTTCTTTTGCCAGAGACTTTGAAATGGAAGAATCCTTTTGATTAGGAAGAAGTCCCAGAAGACTGAGTCTTAGGAAATGCCCAGAAGCTCTCTGGCTAGACACGGCTGCTTTGCGGAACTGCCTCTCATATCGTCTTTGTAGGCGGGGTTTCAATATTTACTGTAAAACTCCCACCTTGGTACTCCCTCCAGATGCCGAAGACCTGGAATTGTTATCAAACTGTGAGCTCAGGTCTGCTGAGGAAGGTAGCAATGTTCTGGACCAGCTGGGGGCTTCTGGAAATGCTTCGGTGGCCGTAACCACTTTTCACCAAGCCCGACTGTGCCGGGTGGCCCGGGTGGCCCAGTGGCTCCACACATTTCCTGTCCAAGCCTCCCAGTAACCCAGAGAGGGAGGTATCGCCCCCTCTTATGGATCAGGAAATGGAGACTGGGTCTCACCCACGTGCTTCCCCGACATCCATATGTGCTCCCAATGGTAGTGATGACAAGGCAGGGAGGTTGGTTCTCTCCTCCCCAGATAACAAGACAACAAAGCTGGATGGTGGAGGGGAGTGAGGTGAGGTGAGAAGACAGAGTGGGCTTCTGGGTCAGTCTGGGGGGATATGACTTGTGCTCTGGCCATGGTCCTCCAGCCCCCAGACACTGGCAGGAAGTGTCGCTCTGCCTCTTCTTACAGACTGGCAGGTTGCCTACTCTCTATCGCTCTTCCAAATTCCCTGGATGCAGAAGGGAGACCAACTCAAGCCATTCCAATTTTACTCCTACTTGAGAAGCACCTCCTTAAATGTTAGCTTTGAAAAGCCTAGAATTGGCAGCAACATGGATCTTTCAGATTATCTAAGAGTTGAAAAACTCATGCTGCTTCTGAAATGTACACGAGGAAGTGCATGAACTTCTACATGCAAAAAGCAATCCTCTGTGGAACAGACTCAGACTCGGGCTCTCGGCTGCCATGTTAGATGCTTTCAGACTAATTACCAAAAGGATACTAAGTTAAAAAATTTTAGAACAATTCAACACCAGTGTATAAGTGTAATGAGAACTACTTCTTTCCCCAATCATCTTTTAGCAGGTAACTTCCATTCTAAATTATTTGAAAATTGTTGGAAATAATTCCAAATAGTTGGAAAATTTCTCAAAGATAAGGCTTTGGTGAGAGAGCTGGGACTTTGGGTCAGACAGACCCATACGCTTGATTCTTCGCTGTGTGGTGTCTTGGGAAAACCATGAGAGTTCAGCCTCTTCATCATATAATGAGGATGGTAACCCCTTCAGAGGGCTGTTGTAGAGATCAAACTAGGTAAGTATAGGGTACGAATGCTATTAACTAACAGTGAGAACAGTTGAGCCCAACACACCTCAGCTTTTCTTCTCTTTGCCCTTGGGACTCTCACTCTGGTCACAGGAAGAGAATTTTCACACATGTCCGAAGCATTCCTGCAAGAGTTTCCTTCTGATTCAATGTCTTAAAAAAAACTGGCTTGGACACAAAACCATTTGGTAACCAGTGATTCAAACAAACAAACAAAAGACGGGTAAGCACAGAAGTCAAGTTAACAGCCTGGTCCTTGGTACTTGAAGGGAAAACCAATTTAATCTACTAGACTTTGAACACGGAGGCTTCCTTCACGATGATTGCTGGAAAGAGTGTTGATTGTTACCTACACAACCGTAAAATTAGTCAGCAACTTCCAGTTAAAGCTCCTATGCCAAACAATAAGAGAATTAGCAGAAACTAAATCCTCCCAATCAAGCTGAAGAACAGGATGAGAACTAAGGACACGGCATATGCCAGTCATGAGGAAGGTGAGGATTTAAATCCTTGGGGGGCAGAATTCTGCTGGCGCTTCCGTCTTTATCCTGCTCTTCTGATACATCCCACACTGGGAGTTTACAATGCAAAGTTGCAAAGGCAGGGATGTACGGGGAAATGAGAAATCACAGCTCGGCCCGTGGGTTAGCAGTGTCTGGTTTCTGTCAGGATGGAACCCAGCGGGAAGGGGACAGACTCTAAAAGTACTGCTACTGAGACTTGGTTTCAACATCCCAGCTGAACCGCAGCCTTAGACGCAGCAATGCAGCTGCTCACTTTCCTTCCACGGAAATTGCAACCGCTCAACGATGCAACCTACATGCAAAGAAACCCTCCTCCAGGTGGAGGCTGCTTTGAGCCTAGTTAACGACAACAGGTCATCTCCACGTGGCAGCCTGATTTTGTTTTGGGTTTACTTACAATTTGGGTTGTCGTGAACCGAATCCGTCGGGAAGGGATTACGGAACACTCTTCCCCAGCCCTCCTCTCCACACACAGAGCCTCCCACCCTTCCCCCCATCCCTAGTCCTTGCTGCTGGGACTAAATCTACAAGCATGCAAGTGCCATTAACTGACATTCATCAGAACACTCTCCATTGTTCGCAGACATGAGCGGCCGAGAGGTGGAAATTACTTGGCATTTCATTTTAATCTGTATTGAAGACTTGCCTGACAAAACATATTAAGTGTAAGAATTGCCGGCTTGGGAATGAAGCTATGTTTATGGCCTGCCCCCATCTTCCTTTGCTAAAGGAACGGCAACGACACTTCCCCCATCCTTCCCTACCTTCTACAGCTTACCTGCCCCTACCCCGCCATCATCCACGAAACCTTAACATTGAATTTTCCTTTGCGAGTGCAGCTTTTGTTAGCAGTGCCTGTAAAACTGTAATCAACATTCTGTGCCTCTGCAACCAGCATCTGAGATTAAAAACAACAACAAGAAAACCAACAAACTCTGCCTTTAATATGGTGTTATCAGTGGCATCTCCCTTGGTGTGCTACTCTGTGGCCGCGTAGCTGCAGACCACAAGGCTGTGTGCTTCTCTGGAGAGAGACTGTCACCAAACGCCTCTGACAAAGAATGGATGCCATGCTAATGGATGCGCATAATTACCAAGGGACCCCGATTCCCCCTACTGCATCTGACGGTTGCCGAATGCAATAGTGTACGTACAGTGCTTGCCATGCTAGTGCCTTTTCTGGGGATCCTCAAGTTTACACTTTTATCGTTCATGGTAATTTCGCATGGTATTGACAAATAAAAGTAATTAAAGTCTCTCAGGTATGGAAGCCTGTTTATTTTTCCTTCTTTTTCCGGTCTCTTTCTGGATTAGGAGGCTGCTCTTGGGGTAAAGGCACAAGGTGAGTGGTCCACATTTTCAAGTGCTGTAGCTGGCCAAGTTCAGATCCAGGGACCCAGGACAAAGAGAAATGATGGCAGACCTATGGCACAGAGGGCGGGGGGCTATTACAGGTCAGCAGGGGACCGCAGGGACACCTGGGCTTTGCCCATTTTATGCCTTCTTTGCTCAGGAGCCTTCTGATGGTGCCAACTGGTGCTGCCAGAGCGTGGGTGCGGTGGAGAAATCCTGTCTATGTGTTTTACTGTGATAAAATCTGTGCCCTGGGCCATTCCGGAGTCCTGCTTTTGGAAGAACTTTGTATTTCCAAGCTTTGAAGTGTCACAAGCCCCCCCAGGCAGGAAGTTTGACATTTTGGCCTTGCTTTGTTGACCTTGGTGAGGGTTATGGGGGCCATGGTCTCTCCAGGCAGGCCTCTGTTGTCCTCCACCTTGGCTGGAAATACATAAGAGGTGTTCATTTCAGCCCTTCCGTCGGGCCTTTGCCGTTTCCAGGATTTGGGGAATCAGGCAATCAGAGCAGAGGAAAGGAGAGGAGAGAGGTGCTTCGTGTTCTCCCCCAGGGAAGGTACAGGCATCAAGGCCTCAGCCAGTGCTCCCCTGGAGGAAGCTCCCCCATCCCTTCAAACTGGGAGCCCTGGGTGGGTCTGGCCAGGGCTGCCCGCGCAGTTCTCGTGATGGAGTGAAGACCACAGGAATCCCGAGGTGTGTGCGGGGGGCAGGGGGGAGGAGTGGCACTCGGGGAAACCACTTCAGAGTGATGGAGAAGCCGCCCACCTGGGTGAAAGCCTGTGGCCTGGATGCCATGGTCCTATCCCACCACAGGCATCAGACCTGCCTTGCTACCCTCGCCCCCAAGTGAGCATCTTTGGTCAAGTTTTGGTGAAAGCATATACGTTTTTTGCAGGGTGTGTGTGTGCTTTTCCATCACAGAGAAGATAAAGCTGCTCATCACTGAATTCCTAACGCGACTATCTCAGGCTGACACCCCAAGAGAAGAATCCATTTTGCTATGAGGACTTGGAGGCTTGGTACCAGTCACGCCCTGAACAGATCCAGCCCTTCTTTCCTCTCACGCCCCATCCAGGTTACTATGATGCCCCTGAAAAATTCATACCTTTGCAGCTCAAAGATGTGACCTTTGGAAAAGATCTGAGAAGAGTAACACCCACCACCCTGCTTTAAGTCATCCTTTCAGTCTGTTACCTTTGGATTTGCAAGATAAATAAATACTATAAGAGAGACTTGCATATGGCCCGTTTTTAAGGGCAGATGTGAATGGAATGGTAATTACTTGCTAAGAGTCACAGAGAATCACTGGAATTAACCACGTGGTACAGTCACATCGTGTCTAGAAAGCATAAGCAAGACAACGCTTATTCTACTAAATTTGTTGTCCATAGCTTTGATTCTTTGTCATATAAAAAGTACATTAAACACATAATAATGCTCTAGTAGCTTCCCTTGGAACAAAGGGCAAGTCTTTTTCTTCAGGAAGGTAATTCCGCAGATTATCAAATGGAGTCTTGTCCAGTTCCTTGAGCCCTGCCTGTAAGATGAGGGCATCCAACTGAGACGGCGACTGGGGAAGCCGGGTGATCACCCTCACCATTTCCCACTGCCTTTTTCATGCTGGCCTGTTTGATTCTCATCACGATGCTTGCTGCCATCTGGAACTGTGTCTTCCTGGCTTTACTTACTAGTACATCACGTGACTCTCCACTGGCGCATAAGCTCCGTGAGGGTGGGAGTCTGGTCAGACCTGTCACCTCTGTATCTCCAGCTCCAAGAGCAGTGCCTGGCCTAGAGTAGACGCTCAAAGCGTGCTTGTTGAATGAATGAATGAGAAGCTGCACAGAGCTGACCACGCTCCCTTTGATCTTTGCAATCCCCCTGGCTTTGCACAGAGCAGGGCTGAGGAAGCAGTTCAGGAGAGTCTCATGGCAGCTGAAGGAGAGCAGGGGAGAACCTAAGCTCTGAATTAATTAAGCTAAGAGCTATAAATCAAGAAGAGGCACCAAGTTATCATGGTTAAAACCCTCAAGATCCGGGTATCACGGCCTAGGGACAATTGCTGTGATGCTTCCAGTCTGCATTCTTTTTTTTTTTTTTTTTTTGCGGTACGCGGGCCTCTCACTGCTGCGGCCTCTCCCGTTGCGGAGCACAGGCTCCGGACGCGCAGGCTCAGCGGCCATGGCTCACGGGCCCAGCCGCTCCGCGGCATGTGGGATCCTCCCGGACCGG
>NC_041231.1:50375252-50478690 GCF_002837175.3 Physeter macrocephalus | reverse complement strand
GTGGGATCCTCCCGGACCGGGGCACGAACCCGCGTCCCCTGCATCGGCAGGTGGACTCTCAACCACTGTGCCACCAGGGAAGCCCTAGTCTGCATTTTTAAGACTGGAAATAAGTGCAGAAAAACAGGAAGGGAAAGAGTTGTAGAAAACAATGAAGGTGAGCACCAAGCAAAGAGTCACACAGCAAAGCCCAGAAGCACCGTGTGATGCTGTCCAGGATTTAGAATGTGCGTGTGCCTTTGGGTGTGGGTGAAACTGGCCCACCCCAGTGAAGGCCCTGGAGGACTCAGACATGAACCTCTTCAGTTTCAAGGACAAGAAACAGACCTTTGCCTATTTCTTCTTCCAGATCCAACCACGGGTAAACATAAACTCTCACACGCATGTCACGTATTTCCCACAAAAATTTCTCTTAACCTAACCCATCATTCAAAACCTGGGTGTGGCGTAAGTTTTGACTTGCAGACAAGGAGGCTATAGATTTAATTCACTGGCCTGAATGTGAACATCCCTTGTAAGTCTTATTCACTGGTTTCTTTGCCTTGCCAGTGATGTCTGCTTGTGATTCCCAGCCCTTCCATATATCAGCCAACCTTTCTATAGTTAAGCAGCTAAAGTTGGTATCAGTTTAAAAACTTAACTTGCCGATAACTACTAGTAATAGAAGAACATTTACATAGCTGAAATACTTTTGGTAATGTATGTGGCCTTTTCTTTCATGAGCTTTTACATCTCTAAAACACTTAGAAAGGGGAGGGAAAAAAATAGGTTTTGGGCTGAAATGGTGTCTTTCCTATTTTGGAATGAGTCCCTGAATACTTTGTTAGGAAATGCCTACTGTGGGCTGAGTGGGGACACACCAGAGGGCTGAGGTCAGAGCCCTTGGCACATGGCAGGGCTGCCAGCCACGCCCAACCACAAGCCACGGTCGACCCACCCACAATCTGGGGTGACAGGGCTCTGAGGTTTGCTAACCATCTTCCACTGCATGATCCTCTTACGAATTTAGACTATTTAAAAGAGTATTGCAATTAATGATGGAAAAATATGTCCTCATCTAATCATGAGGAAACATCAGAAAAACTCCAAATGAGGGACATTCTCTGTTCTCTCAATGTGTCAAATGTGACAAAAGACAAGAAAGGCTGAGGAGCTGTTTCAGATTACATAAGGTCAAAGAGACATGACACCCAAATGCAATGGGCACTACTGGACTGGATCCTGGATGCACTGAAAAAGAAACTGCTTTCAAGGATATTATTGAGACAGATGGCAAAATCTGAATATGGATTGTGATACTCCATCAGTGCAATCAACACAGTATTAATACAGCAGCATCAATACAATACTATTATATCAATGTTAAATCTCCTGAATTGGATATTGTATTTGATTATGTTGTCAGGAAATACAAGCTGAAATATTTAAAGATAAACTAACTCTCAAATCGTTTAGGAGAAAAATGTCTGTGTATATAAGTACGTGTATATGTGTGTGCATATATAAATGTGTGTGTGTGTGTGTGTGTGTGTGTGTGTAAGAGAGAGGGAGGGAGAAAAGTGATAAAGCAATTAAATCTGGGTCCAGAGTATATAGAATTCATTGTACTATTCTTACAACTCTTTCTTAAGTTTTAAATTATTTTATTTTGGAGGGAATAATTTTTCATTTTCTTTTTTACTTTCTCTTTGGAAATATGTCATCTGTAAATACAGGCAACTGTGGGGTGTTTTTTCTCAATTTTTTCAAGGAGGTGGAAAAAAGTCATACCTGAAGTAACTGACATCACATTGAACGTCAATTTATTTATCACGGTATTTCTTTAAACTCCAATATTATATAACCCCAGTAATTACTTCATGTACTACACAATCTTAAACTGTTTCTTAATTTTCCATCTTGTTGAAAAGCTGCTTTGGGAGGAAATACATTTTCCTTTTATATGGAAATAGATAAAACAGATGGTTTATACATTTTTCCCCTTAGTATCATGTGGCTTAATTAAAAAGGAAGGGCATTATGTGATTTAAGTCAAAAAAAATAATTCCTAGTAGTCACTCAAAGCGTCTTCCTGCTCCTGCCCCTACCTGGCAATTTCGGGAGCTCGTGGGGCTAGATGTCTTTGGGAAGCCACCCTACCTCTCATTTATGTCTAGTCATCAAGGGATATTCACTTTTAGCAAGCAAGGTCAACACAAATGTTGCATGATCTGACACTAAAACATCCTTTCTTCCATTCAAATGGCAGATGATCAAAAGGATACAAGCAAGAATATTTTGCTTGGCACAGAGCCTAAAAGTTCTAAATTTATGTATTCTATTTTTGCTTCTTTCTCAAATTGGATTAGTTACTAGGCAACTGAAGTATTTAATTTCATTTGCTAATAGTTACATTTTAATAGAGGCAGCTAGTGTACATGACCGATGCTGCCAATACAAACACAGCCCCGACTCCAGCCTTGTCGGGCAGTAGTACGCACCCCTTCATTCTGGTTGCAGACAAAAACACTACTCGTATTCTTGCCTTTTACTTATTTGACTTTTAAGTACAGGAAAAGGGATGTCTATTTTGGGATTCTTTATAGAAAGGATATTTTAAGTGATTTGTTTTCCTCAGTCAAAAAGCTACCTGTTTGACTTGCAGACATAGAGAACAGACTTGTGGTTGCCAAGGGGGGTAGGGGAGGGATGGACTGGGAGTTTGGGATCAGCAGATGCAAACTACTGTATATAAAATGGATAAACAATGAGGTCCTCCTGTATAGCACAGGGAACTATATTCAATATCCTGTGATAAACCATAATGGAAAGAATATGAAATTTGGGATTCTTTATAGAAAGGATATTTTAAGTGATTTGTTTTCCTCAGTCAAAAAGCTACCTGTTTGACTTGCAGACATAGAGAACAGACTTGTGGTTGCCAAGGGGGGTAGGGGAGGGATGGACTGGGAGTTTGGGATCAGCAGATGCAAACTACTGTATATAAAATGGATAAACAATGAGGTCCTCCTGTATAGCACAGGGAACTATATTCAATATCCTGTAATAAACCATAATGGAAAGAATATAAAAAAGTATATATATACATGTGTGTATGTATGTGTGTATATATATATATATATATATATATATAAAACTGAGTCACTTTGCTGTACAACAGAAATTAACACAGCACTGTAAATCAACTATACTTCAATAAATTTAAAAAACAACAACAACAAGCCATTAAAGAAAAAAACAAGCTACCTGTTTGTGGCATCCTAAACCCTCTTTTAGATTTCTGGTTCAAGATGGCAGACCGAGCACATATGTTTTCTTCCCCTCAGCAAGAAGGAAAATAAATCCTTAGTAGCACTGAAAGGGCACCATTAGTGACGTAGACATACTGGTAGGTGGGACAGGTTGATAGAAAAACTGGAGTGGGGAAAACTGCTACCCCAAACAAGCCCAGCACAGCAGCAGGCTTGGTGGAGTCTTCTCAAGGCTGTGTTGAACCCCTCCAAATTTAGGGAGAGGGCAGACCACGGGGGCACTTAGGAGGGAAATGAGTTACAGGATAGGCTCTAAATAACCTGGACCAACAATTCCTTCCCCTTCCCCCAGTGTGTAGAAGGCTGGATGCAGTGTGTTGTGAACGTAGCTCTTCAAGAAGGCTGGGAATTGGCCAGGGTAGGGGCTATCCTCCTGGACTCTGAGTCTAGAACATCAGGTAGGGAGTACGAGGCTCCTCAGCAGGCAGAGTTGAGGGTAAGGAGAGGGAAAGAGAAACATGACGCTGCACAGAAGTCAGCTATGGGAAACTGCTTCATCTCAGGGCAACGCTTCCCTTCGGGGCCCCATGAGGGTTCCCAGCTGGCCTGCCTGCTCTCTTCCTAAATGCCCTAAAGGGAAATCTGCTGTCACGCCCCCCACGAACTGACTTATGGGTCTTAGCCATCCCTCCCATCCAGAAGAGGGATCTGCAGTGGAAACCAAGCATATGATTGCTGAGGAAACACGTGACAGTTACCAACACCAATCCACACGTTTCTGCATATTAAAGAACTAGGAGACATTTGAGGAAATATTTTCCATAATAGAGAAAGAGGAAAACAACCTGAACTGAACTCCAACGCAGAGAATAGAACTTACACACACACACACACACACACACACACACACACACACACACACACATTCACACTATTGTTATCTTCAGAGGGATACTGCACTGAGAAAACCCAGAGTAGGCTGCTGTGAAAATGCAGCCATTGAGAGCAAGAAAGAGTCCTTGGAAGCTAAACACAGGTAAAAATTTGCTCAAGATTTTGTCTCGTGGGAAGGGTAGGTTACAAATTCTGATTTAAATTACATTTTCCTATAAGTGATGAGAGTTTGATGCTCTGCTTTAAACAACTAAAGAAGAATAGGACGTAGAAATTCCAAAACACCAAAGAAAAGAAACAAAAGAAAAAATTATGAGTACAACAATAAAGAAAAGGGAGGCATGTTAAGTAGAAAATGAAAATAAATGACAGGGATAAGTTCAAACATACCAATATTTATAATAAATACAAATAGTTTAATTTTCCTATTAAAAGACAGACTTTGTGATGGGAAATACTTAGAACTGAGCTTTATGTTATTTACAAAAGACTTACAATGGCACAAAACAGAATGACTGGAGATAAACCTAATACATGTTATCAAAAAGAAAGCCAAAAAATTCAGTCTTAATATTAGATAAAAATAGAATTCAAGGTCAAAAGCAAGGGGACTATTTTACATGGATTAAAGATACAATCCAGAAGATAATAGTCACAAAGCTTTCTCACTGAACACCACAGCAGGGAATTATGTAACAAGGGTTAGAAATGCAAGCAGAAACTATTAAATCCATGATCATTGTGGGAAACTTTAGCACGTCCTTCTCAGAAAGTGACAGATCAAGTAGACAAAAAAAAATAGGTAAGGATAGAGATGATTTGAATACACAATCATCAAGCTAGATGAATTTCAAATTTAAACTCAGTTCCCAACTAACAGACAGCATATGTTTAAATTTTCATGGAACAGTTAAAAAATCTGACCAACTATTTGGCCACAAATAAAATCTCAATAAAACTCCTGGAAGAGAAAGAGTACAGGCCGCTTGGAATTCTAACCCAAGAATTAATTTATAAAAGAAAATCAAGCAGAGGGGGAAGGGGAAGCTGGGGCAAAGTGAGAGTAACATCGACATATATACAGTACCGAATGTAAAATAGTTAACTAGTGGGAAGCAGCAGCATAGCACAGGGAGATCAGCTCGATGCTTTGTGACCACCTAGAGGGGTGGGATAGGGAGGGTGGGAGGGAGGCTCAAGAGGGAGGGGAAATGGGGATATATGTATGCATATGGCTGATTCACTCTGTTGTACAACAGAAACTAGCACAGCTTTGTGAAGCAATATACTCCAATAAAGATGTATTGAAAAAAAAAAGAAATAAAAAGAAACTGGAGACCACATAGCAATGAACGATCATGAGAGCACTCAGCTCAAAATCAAAGAGGGACTCCATGTTTCACGTGCATTTGGAAAACAAGAAAGATTAAATTGCACTAAACAATCATCTCAAGAAATTTTTTAAAAAGAGCTCAGCAAAGTAGAAGAAAGGGAATCAATAAAGATAAAAACAGAAACTGATGAAACAGAAAACAACCAAGTCAGTTTCATCATTAAAACCAAAAGATGTTTATAAAGACCAACCAAAGAGACCAGACTGTGGGGGGAAAAAAATAGTAAACAAAATAAAATTAGGACTAATAAAGAGGATATAACTATAGATGTGGATTTCATTTCAAAATTATTAGCGAATATATATGCAAATTCCAATAGATTAAAAAAATTAATTTGAAAATAGAAATAAAATGATTTTCTAGGAACATATAAATGACTACAATGACTCAGTAAGAGGCAGGAAACCTGAAAAGACCAGTAACTATAGGAAAAGAAAATTGAAAAGGTAGTCAAAGTTTACCTCTTCCACCCTCCAACCCCATCAACCAGGTCCCAGGACCAGATGGTTTTACTACTCACTCCTTCTTTTTTCTCACTTTTAACACCTTTAAAGTTTAAAGTACATGTTAATTCCTGTGCTAGACTGCTGTGGAATGTCGAAAATATGTAAAGATTCTCAATTTCTTCTACAAACCTAGTATAACCTAGATACCAAAAATGGATAGGATGGCACTAACATAGCAAAGTACAGACCAGCAACTCAAAGTGCCTATGAAAGTCAGACAGGACATTTAATAAAAAGAAATTTAATATTTAATAGGAAATGTAGTATTTAATTGAGTGACCATAGGGAGTGGTCCAAGGCAGTATGGAGAACATAGGCCCCATCTAAAATAGGTCATCCATTTGGTGTATAGCAGGATTAGAAGCACAATCTTATTAATGCATACATGAGCAAAAATCCTAAATATAGTAACCAATCAAAATTAGTAGTGACAAAAAAAAAAGTAGAAAAAAAAGAAAAATTAGTAGTGTCTTAAAAGAGTAATACACCATGACCTAGGAGGGTTTGTTCTATGAATGCAAGGAAGACTCAACATTAGAAAAATTTATTATTATAATTCTATTATTAATAGATCAGAGGAGAAAAAACACATGATCATCTTGGTAAATTCAGTAAAGGCATTTATTAAAACTGCACATCCATTCTTAATAAAAATTCTTAATAAGCTAAGTTCAGAGAAAACATTGATAAAGGATATAAACAGAAACCCACAAAACAATCTACTTAACACTGAAAGATTAGAAGCAAGAGAAGGATGGATGCCTGTCATCGTCACTGCTCTTCCACATCACACCGGTGGTCTTGAGCAAGGCAGTGATGGAATAGGAAGTGAGGTGTAAATATTGGAAAAGAAGAGAAGAAACATAGTTCTTTTCAAAGTATGTGACTGTTACCCTCCAAAATCCAAGACCATCATTTGAAAATGATTAGAACTATTATAATTGTTCAGTAAGGATCTCTTTATCTGTATCTCTATATCTCTACATCATGGAGATAGAGATATGAAAAGTGGAGAGAAGAAAGGAGACTGGCTAGGGATGTTGGGTGCCAAAGAATGACATGGTGGTGAGTTTCCTGGGTTGTCTTTTTGCCTCATATATTCCAGACTTGGAGGTGAAGAAGCCAACAACTTGGAAATGTCAATAGGTACAGACAAAAATACTACAAAAAAAGCTGCTCTTTACAGCCAAAGGACCAGAAAGGGGCATCCTAGCAAGACAGAAAACTTTTAGACAGTAACCAATCTACTCTAGCCAAACATTGCAGAAAAAACTGGGACCCCACTCCCACCAGTAAAGACCAAGTGGGAAACGTAGAATTTCAACCATGCCAGGCTGTGCTAAGTACCCCCAATATACCCCACCTCCACCCCTGCTAGAGTGGTGTCAGAGGAGGCTGAGTAGGAAGCCTGAACTTTTATTACCACCCATTAATAATGAAGTACACATCTTCCTCCATGCTGGGGTGGAGTCAGGGGAGGCCTTGTGCAAGGCAAGGACTTTCAGCGGGGATAATGATGCAAGCTACTCTCCCCAAACTGAGGTGCCAGTGCTGGCCGTATGAAGAGCAACAAAAGGCACTCATATCCTTCCCAGCCAGGTGGTATCAGGCTTAGTGGGGAGCTGAAACCTCCACCCCTGCCCAGAAGGAGCTCCTTCTTCCTTTGGGTATCAACAACAGAGGCTGAAAGGGAAACCTGGACTTCTACAATCACCTGGCAGTAGCGAGGTGATGCCATTCCTTCCCCTGCTGGAGCAGTGTTAAAAGAAGTCACCTAAAACAGAAAAAGCTTTGAATAAGATTCTGAGTCTCATAAAACCCAAAGTGTCCTGGTCTCAATCTAAACTCACTTATACCAAGAAGCAGGAAAATTTCAATTTGAATAGATAGATAGATAGATAGATAGATAGATAGATCGATGCCAACACTGAGATAACAGAGATGTTAGGATTATCTAACAAAGATTTTAAAGCAGCCATCGTAAAAATGCTTCAATGAGCAATTAGGAACACTCTTAAAACAAAAAAAGAACAGTCTCAGCAAAAAAACAGACCCATAAAGAATAACCTAATGGAAATTTTAGAACTGCACAATACATTAATTGAAATAGAAAGCTCAGTGGATGGGCTCAACAGCAGAATGGAGGGGACAGAAGAAAGAATTTCTCATCTGAAACCAGGGAGGTCAAGTAGAAAGTGGCACAACATTTTTCAAGTGCTTTTCAAAGAACTGTCAACCCAAAATGCTATACCAGTGAAAATATTCTTCAGGAATTAAGGGCAAATCAAAGCATTCTCAGGTGAAGGAAAACTAAGAGAATTTGTTATCAATCCTATTAAGAATGGATAAAGAAGTTCTCTAAACACGTAAGAAATGAAAATGAAGGGACCTTGGAGTTAGGATGAAAAAAATGGAAAAAGTAAAAATATGGGTAAATACATTATCCCTCTCCTCTTGAATGTTCTACATTATGTTTGATGGTTGAAAAACTTATAGCACTGTCTGATGGGTTCTAAATGTAGACAGAGGAACTATTTAAGACAATTATAAACAGGGGAGGGTAAAAGGATATAAAGGGAAGTAAGGTTTTTATACATCACTCAGACTGGTAAAATGCTGATACCAATAGATGATAAATTACATACATACACAAGTACACACATATACATACATACAAGCTTGTAATACCTAGACAATCCACTAAAAAATCTATACAAAAACACACTCACAAACACTATAGATAAACCAAATGGAATTCTAAAAAATGTTCAAGTAACCCACAGGAAGACAAGAAAAAGAAAACAGAGATGAAAAAGAGAGAGAGAAAGTACAAGCAGAAAGGAAACATAAAATGGCCAACTTGAGCCCTAACATATCAATAATTACATTAAATGTAAATGATCTAAATATACCAATTGAAAGTCAAAGACTGGCTGAGTGGATAAAAGAACATGACCCAACTATATGCTGTCTACAAGGAACTCCCTTCAAATATAATGTTAAAGACAGGTTAATAGTAAAAGGATGGAAAAAGATATATTATGCAAACATTAATCAAAAGCTAGCAGGAGTAGTTATATTGATATCAGGTAAAGTAGGCTTCAGATTACCAGAGACAGAGATGAATATTACATAACATCAGAAGGGTCAATCAAGAAAACATAGCAAATCTTAAATGTGTATGCACCAAACAATAGAGCTGCAAATATGATAACCAAAACCTGATAGAACTGAAAGAAGACACAGAGAAATCCACCATCAGAGTTGGAGACTTCAACATCTCTTTCTCAAAAGTTGATAGAAAAACTAGACAGAAATAAGTAAGGGTATAGAGGAGCTCAACATCATCATCTACCAACAGGAACTAATCAACGTTTACAGAACACTCCACCTGACAGCAGCAGAATGTGCATTCTTTTCAAATGCTCACGGAAGTACTCAAAGAAAAACAATGCCTAGAGCCAAACCTCAACAAACTGAAAAACAAAATAAAACAGAAACCATACAGAGTATGTTTCTGACCACAATGGAATCAAACTAGAAATATTGTAAATAATAAAAAGATAACTGAAAATTCTCCAAACACTTAGAAACTAAAGACTTCTAAGTGATCCATGGTTGAAAGAGGAAGCCTCAAGGGAAATAAAATACATAGAACTTAATTAAAATGGAAATACAACATATTAAAATCTGTGAGACACAGCTAAAGCAGTGCCAAAAGAAAATTTTTTAGCACTAAATGCTTATTTTAGAAAAGAGGAAAAGTCTCAAATAATAATCTAAGTTTCTACCTCAAGAACCTAGAAAAAGAGCAAAATAAACCCAAAGCAAAAAGAATAAAGGACATAATAAAGAGCAGAAACCAGTGAAATTGAAAATAGAAAAATAAAGAAATGAGAAACCAAAGTCTGGTTCTTTGAAAAAGCTTAATAACGTTGACAAATCTCTAACAACACTGATAAAACAAAAAAGAAAGAAAACACAAATATCGTGAATTAAAACAGAGGCTATTACTACATACCCTGAAGATATCAAAAGGATAAGGAATTACTATGAATAAATCCACACACATAACTTAGATAAAATGAACCAATTCCTCAAAAAATACAAACTACCACAAACTCACCCAATATAAAATAGATCATTTGAATGGCAGTATAAGTATTAAAGAAATTGAATTTTTAATTTTAAATCTCCCAAAGAAGAAATTTCCTGGCCCACGTGGTTTCCTAGGAGAAGTCTACCAAGGAAGAATTAACGACAACTGTATATATTCTCTTCCAGTAAATAGAAGAGGAGGAAACATTTCTCATCTTATGAAGCCAATATTATCCTAATACCAAAACCAGGCAGAGACAACATGAAAAAGAAAACTAGAGATCAACAGCCTTCACAGAAATAGATGCAAAACTCCTTAACAAAATATTAGCAAATAGAATTCAACAATATATAAAGGAATTATAAACCATGACCAAGTGGGGGCTTATTCTAGGGATACAAGCCAGTTCAACATTTAAATATTAATCAACGTAATCCCCCATATTAACAGGCTAAAGAAGAAAATTACAAGATCATATCAATTAGTGCATAAAAAGTATCTGTCAAAATTCAACACCCATTCAAGATAGAAACACTTGGAAAAACAGGAACAGAGGGGAACTTCCTCAACTTGAAAAAAGGCATCTACAAATTGTTGTATAGTTAACATACTTCACGGTGAAAGACTGAATGCTTTCCACATAAAATGAAACAAGGCAAGGATGTCTGCTTTCACAACTCCTGTTCAACACAGCACTGGAAGTTCTAGCCAGTGCACTAAGGCAAGAAAAAAGAAATTTATAAAGAACAAAAGGTAAGAAATAAAACTCTCTATTTCTAGATAACATGAGATTATGCACAAAATCCCAATCAATCTAAAAACAAAACAAAAGAAAAATGAACAAATAACTCCTGGAACTCATAAGGAATTTCAGCAAGGTCACAGAATACTAGATAAATATAATAAATATACAAAAATCAATTGTATTGGGCTTCGCTGGTGGCACAGTGGTTAAGAATCTGCCTGCCAATGCAGAGGACACGGGTTCGAGCCCTGGCCTGGGAAGATCCCACATGCTGTGGAGGAACTAAGCGTGCGCCACCACTACTGAGCCCACATGCTACAACTACTGAAGCCTGCGTGCCTAGAGCCCATGCTCTGCAACAAGAGAAGCCACGACAATGAGAAGCCCGCACACCACAACGAAGAGTAGCCCCCGCTCACCGCAACTAAAGAAAGCCCAGGCACAGCAACAAAGACCCAACACAGCCATAAATAAATAAATTAATTAATTAAAAAAAATCAATTGTATTATTATATGCTAGCAATGAACATGAACACCAAATTTAAAAATATAATACAATTTACAATTGCTCAAAAAAAAAGAGAAATACATGTTAATCTAACAAAACCTGTAGAGAACTTGCATGCTGAATACCACAAAATGCAGATCTAAATAAATGGAGAGACATACTGTGTTTATGGATTTGAAAATTCAACATAGTAAAGATGTCAATTCTGCCCAAGTTGATATAGGTTTAATGTAATTCTTTACAAAATCCCTCTACTTGGTAGCTATAGACAAGATTATTCTAAAATTTTTACATAAAGCCAAAGGTACTAGAATAGCTAAAACAATTGTGAAAAAGAATAAAGTAAGGATCGTTCTGCCTGATTTCAGGACTTACTGTAGAGCTATTGTATGGTATTGGCAGAAGGAGAGACACAGAGAGCAATGGAAAGAATAGAGAACCCAGAAATAATTCTACATTACTGCCTAACTGATTTTTGACAAAGGTGCAAAAGTAATTCAGTGGAGGAAGGATGGTTTTAGCAAATGATGCTGGAACAGCTGAACACCCACAGATAAAAAAATCTACCCCCTGAACTTAAACCTCACACCTTATACAATAATTAACTCAAAAGGGATGACAGACTTAAATATAAAATGTAAAACTATCAAACTTAGAAAAAAACATGGGAGAAAATCTTTGGGATCTAGGGCTAGGCAAAGAATTCTTAGATATGACGTGACACCATAAAAGAAAAAAAAAGTTGATGATTGGACTTTAACAAAATAAAAACCTTGTGTTATATAGGCTAGGAGAAAATATCTGGAAGCCACATATTCCACAAAGGAGCATTATCTAGAATATACAAGGAAATCTAAACTCAATATTAAAATCTCAAACAATCCAATTAGAAGATGGGCAAGAGACATGAACAGACAGACATCTCACTGAAGAGGATGCACAGATAGCAAATAAGCACAGGAAAAAACGTTCAACTCAACTATCCATTAGGGAAATGAAAATTGAGACCATGATGAGCTATCGCTACACACCTATTAGTCCAGATGAAATTAAAAATTGTGACAGCACAAGATGCTGGAGAGGGTGTGGGGACATCGCTCATACATTGCCTATGGGAATGTGAAACGGTACAGACGCTTTGGAAAACAGTTTGGTGGTTCCTTCAAAAAATAAACACATATTTGCTGTATGACCCAGCAATTGTACTCCTGGGCATTTGTCCCGGAACAATTAAAACTTATGTTCACACGAAAACCTGTACACACAATTGTTCATAACAGCTTTACTTACAATAACCCTGAAGTGGAAAAAACCAAAATGTCGCCGCATAGGTAAATGGCTAGACAAACTCTGGCCCATCCATACCATGGAACACCACTCCACAGTAAAAAGGAACTAGCTAATCAAAACTACAATGAGGGGCTTCCCTGGTGGCGCAGTGGTTGAGGGTCCGCCTGCCGATGCAGGGGACACAGGTTTGTGCCCTGGTCCGGGCAGATCCCACATGTCGCGGAGCAGCTGGGCCCGTGAGCCATGGCCACTGAGCCTGCGCGTCCAGAGCCTGGGCTCCGCAACGGGAGAGGCCACAGCAGTGAGAGGCCCGCGTACCGCAAAAAACAAAACAAAACGAAACAAAAAACTACAATGAGGTATCACCTCACACTGGTCAGAATGGCCATTATCAAGAAATCTACAAACAATAAATGTGACAGAGGGTGTGGAGGAAAGGGACCCCTCTTGAACTGTTGGTGAGAATGTAAATTGATACAGCCACAATGGAGAACAGTATAGTGGTTCCTGTAAAAACTAAAAACAGAACTACCATATGACCCAGCAGTCCCACTACTGGGCATATAATAAAAAGAAACGAAATTGAGTTATTTGTAGTGAGGTGGATGCACCTAGAGTCTGTCATACAGAGTGAAGTAAGTTAGAAAGAGAAAAACAAATACTGTAGGCTAACACATGCATATGGAATCTAAAAAAGAAAAAAAAAAGATTCTGATGAACCTAGGGGCAGGACAGGAATAAAGATGCAGACACAGAGAATGGACTTGAGGACACAGGGAGGGGGAAGGGTAAGCTGGGACGAAGTGAGAGCACGGCATTGACATATATACACTACCAAATGTAAAATAGATCGCTAGTGGGAAGCAGCTGCATTGCACAGGGAGATCAGCTCGGTGCTGGGGCTTTGTGACCACGTAGAGGGATGGGATAGGGAGGGTGAGAGGGAGATGCAAGAGGGAGGGGATATGGGGATGTATGTGTACATATAGCTGATTCACTTTGTTATACAGCAGAAACTAACACAACATTGTAAAGCAATTATACTCCAGTAAAGATGTTTAAAAAAAAAGGAACTAGCTATTGATACAACAACTTGGACAGATCTCAAGGACATTATGCTGAGTGAATAAAAAAGCCAATAAGAAAAAGTCACATACAATATGACTCCATTTATATAATGTCCTCAAAATGACAAAATTGTAGAGATAGAGAACAGGTTGCCAGAGTTAGAGAGGGTGAGGGGAGAGGGGTGTGTGTGACTATAAAGGGGTAGCATGAAGATCTTCATAAAGATGAACAAGTCTTCATCTTAACTGCAGTGACAGTTACACAAATCTACAAATGCAATTCCATATGGTTGGTTTAGATAACGTCCTATGATATTGGGGGAAACTGGATAAAGGATGCACAGGACCTCTCTACACTAGCTTCGCAACTTTCTGTGAATCTATAATTATTCTGAAAAAAAGAGGGGTTTTAAAAAAATTACGAAAGGTTAAAATATAAGCTATCCGAAACTAGGGACTGCGACAATTCTTGCGTGTTGTATCCTAAGCACCTAAACAGTGCCTTGTCTATAGTAGGTGCTCAATTAATATTGGGGAACTGGCTGAATACTCATGTATGAGAGTCCCATCTTTGGTTTTTGTTTGTAAAGGCACGTGATTATAAATGGCGAATGGTGGTTATTTCCAGAGATGGGGAGAGATGAAGCAGGGAGGACATGAGGAAAGGGAGATCTTCTAAACAATGCAGAAAAACACAGAGTAGAAGTCCGTTTTCCACTCATTTCTACCTCCGTCATTCTAAAAGAGGGTCTTTCTCATGGTAACGATTTTTAAAAACTGTAATATGTGCTTATCCTAAAAAAGCAAATAAATACATATATAAAGAAATATCCCCCATGTCTTCCTTCTACTGTCCTGACAGACGGCATGTGGAGTAGTCTTGTGGCAAAAACACAGGACAGTGAGTGAGTTACGGCAGCAACCAGGCCAAGGGGCAACGTAGTATTTTCCAGCTACAGTTATCTCCCTGCTTTCCAGGCTGTCTCTGAATACACACTGGTCAAATTCAGGGTGGAAAATGCATGTTACATATGAAACAAGTCCAGGTAACTTAAAATATTCATGAATTCTTAGAAGAGAAAAATTATATTATGTAAATAATATCTACCCATTTGAGAATCCTTCTCTCTTCCCAACGCCCCTTGCCTTTCTGTCTTGATGCACAGTGTAAGGCATTTTTAAAGCACCGACTTGAGTGATAGTGGTCTTTCAACCAATTAATTGCCCTCTGCAGGGGGTGATGTAAATTCCCCTTAACATCAGGGAAGAAGCACTGAAATGTTATCCGTTATATTATTAATTTCCCTTTTAACTTCTGTTCTTCTGCTAGATCATGGCTTAAATGTGCCTATTTTAGGGCAGCCTCGTACCCAAGTACAAAAAGGCCACAGCAGACAGTGAACCCTTAATTAAATAACATTTTAATTTTACATTATATCATATAGTGCTTCAGGCTTTTCAGCGTGTATTCACCTACGTCTCTTTGAAACCACATAATAGCCCTGTGAGGTAGGCAGTATAAAACAATTTCAAGAAATGAAATATTATACCTAACATTTCACGTTCAGAGAGTGCATGAGTCAGAAACTGAGCCAGAGATTTCGGCCTCCCATTATCCCAAGCTTTTATGTGTTCTAGGAGGTGTACTGGTGGGGAAATAAACACATTGTTACAGCCTTATGAAAAAGGAATGCCTAATTGCAATGGCTGTTTCACTTTGTTCTTCCTGTTTCACATAATACCTTGACTTTACACCTGTTCTTCTCTCCCCAGAGGTAAATTTTAAAAATTGGCAGATATTTATTAAAGCCCTACTTGTAAGAATTTAGAGACCCAATATTCTAGTGGTAAAAGGGCTCGACTCACTTTCTATAGAAATACTGCTGGGAAAATTCTGGAATAAAGGAATCTTCTCCCACGCCCCTGCATCTTTAATTTTTAAAAATTACAATCTTTTCAAAAGCGAAGCCAAAGCACATCCTTGCTTTTAGAAAAAAATCTGGTGAAGTACAACAAAATAACTACAATGAAATTGTGACATCTTAGTGACTACTGTTAAAAGCCAGCAGATTTACTAAGCTGGACAAAAGTGTAAAGGTCACATACTGCTTAAAGCTTTAAACGATCTTCTTGGTGAGAAACGTGACTATTAAAGGTCGTGTCAGCCGTGGAGGAAAAATGGAGCTGGCAAAATGAAATGTGTCACACACACAAAAAAAATCAGTGGTAAAAGTATAGAAAACCTGGAGATTCTACTAAGTAAGTGGGAGTAGGAGGCAGGGCAGGCATTATTCTGAATGACACCTTCCTCAGAGCTGTCTCGGGAGGTGCCCTGAGATCAGTGGCTCTCAAACTTGGCTGCACGGTGGATTCCAGGGGGCTGTTTGAAAAAGCACAGCTGCCTGTGTCCCTCTCCCAGTGAGTCAGTTTAATTAGTGTGGGGGTGGTCTGGAGAGAGGGTTTTATAAAAGTCCTCGCCTCTAGATACTATTGATTGCGGGTCTTTTCCATATACCTCCACCCTGTGCCTGGCCCTGAGGTGACTGCAAAACTGGGGCCCCTGGAGAGTTGACAACATGGGAGCCAGAGGGCCAGGCTTCCCAGGAGGAGCAAAACGCATTGTGAAACAGCTTGGGGAGCCCTGCACACTCCCTGGGGTTCAGAGGGCCTCTTGTACCTCTGGGTTATAACTCGGTGATCCTGAAGCAAAGTGGAAACCAGGCGATGTCCACTGTGTCTCGTGGGCGGCCGGCTGCAGGGTGGGAAATGTGCTAAAAGTGTGATCCTTATGGTCTCTTTTTAATTTTTAGGGACCCCCCCTTTCATGTTCTTTCGTAAGAAAAAAAAAATAGAACGTGATCATTGACAAGGGTTAGTAATTCATCACTACCCAATCTGGATTTGGGAAAATCCACCTTATAATTAATCGGCCAAGAATCACATTTTCCCACGTTGACTGGCAAGAACATTTCCAGCGTCACAGCTTAGACACCTTTCTTTTAAAAAAAAAAAAAAAAAAAAAAAAAAGTGACTCAGGATTAAGGGAGGAAACCATCCCTTTCTCTTGCTACCACTGTGAGTGAATTCTGACACTTTTGGTCCAAGAAGCAAAACACTGTGAACACCCCAGACTAAATGAGGTACAGTTTGCTGAACAGAAAGACACACGGAGGAAGGCAGTTAAACCATCACAGCTATCCATAAAAGGCTGCTGGAAAAATCTGCCTCAAGAGGCAAACTTTTTAGGCCTGGCCCAAGGAGGAACAGGAGATGAAGGCCAAGGACCCAACTGCAGCAAGAGCGCGGCGAGTCACCTAACATCAGCGTCATCCGGCTTAATGATGCAAGAGGGAGAAATTAAGCTTTTGATTAGGGCCTTCAAATACAAAGGCAGAAATCACCAAAGCTTTCATCTCTCCCGTGCTTTTTTCCCTCACCTCTTCTCGGGCCGTTACTGAGAAACAGATCAGAGAAATGCTGCGATCCTGACCGGCACCATTCTGGCTGGCCACTCGACTTGGGAGCTGCCCTCACGTCTGTCTGATTGGCTGAAGACCCACAGAGCCCTCTAGAACTTGCTTTGCATCTACAAGGTGATGTGAGCACTTCACCACGGTTGATTTTACCTCTTCCAATTAAGTATTACTGCTGTAGTTCTTTCCCCGATTCATTGTTCATTGAGCATTAATCTCCTTAAAAGTGGTCTTTGCAGGGAAACTTTGCTTTTTAAAAATCAGTATGTGTTTAATCAAGGGAGTGGGTCCCGGCTTTGCTGATGGGCAAGCAGCTCTATACAGGCAAGCCGCGGGCCTCCCCGCTTTTCTCTGCTTACGCTGCCAGCCCCCCATCTCTGCCACTCTATGAAATACGTTTTCTGCCTCTCTCAGCTAATAGACTCTTCAGAAATGGAAGTTAATCCTCGGGCGAAGCAATGTTAAACCGCCCAAGGAAGAATTAAATATTTCAGAAGAGAACATGGAAAAAATGGCATGTGCTATTTTAGATTCTTTGAAAATTTAAGCAGAAGAGCAAAAAATAGAAAGCAGCTTGTCTGCAGTACAATGGCTCTAAGTTCACTTTCGTGAGATTCTTAATAATGTGGAGGGAGATCGGGAAAACAGCCACGTGCTTGGATGCAAAAAGGGGACCTGGCCACTCCAGTCAGAGGGGCGCCTCACATTATTAAGAATCTCACAAAAGTGAACTTAGATCCACTGTACCAAGTATAAGACTGTTCCAACCTCTTAGGTGTGAAAAGAACACGCAATTGAAAAATGGAGATTGACCTATTTCCCTTCCCCTCGCAGTAACGGAACGAAAAGCAAAACTTTCCCCCTTGGGAGGAGTGGTCTCTGGTGTTTGATGTCGTGGGTTAGGATCCTGGTCCACAGTCACCAGCCCGTCAGCTTGGAACATTGCTTGGCTTCTCAGCTCCTCGGCTGACGCCTCCGAAAAGCAGAAGTGTCAGGAGCCCCTGCGGGTGGGAAGCTGTCGGGGTGACATGTGACAGCGCCCTGTGTCTTGGTGAGCGGTGAGCAACCAATACAGGCTGGATTATAATGGTAGAGTAATGAAACGGACTTAACCTGGATACATTTTTTAACCGCCGAAGTACAGAGAGAAAGCACTCTCGCCTCTGCGGACCGAGGAACACCAGGTAATTGTCAAAATGCTGCAATCATTTTTCTATCTAATTTCTTGCTCGGCTCACAGCTGCTTTCCAGAGCCCACAGACTGTGGTTAAAACATATTAGCTGGAGTCAGATTAGCAGGCTTGAGTATGTATGTATTTATGGGTGGCTCAAAGAGGCACAAGTGATGTGACTTCAAGTGTTTTAATTTGCTAGGCTTTCTCTTCCTCTGCCTCGGCGGGGATCGCAAGAGACAGGAGCTCCCTGGTGCCTGGGGCTCCGCACACTTATGCAAGGGCCGGCGGGGACAGCGAGGGCTGCCGTGACTGTGCCGCTGGCCTCCTGGGGACGTTCTACCCTGGAGGCTCATGCCACCCGGGCAGGGGCTTGTGAAGGTCCCGAAAGCACCTCCACCTCCAACACCATGCAGGTGTGGGCTCAGCGCTGGATCTGGCCTGGACTCGCCTTGGTTCCCACATGGTGAGGGCAGCTCTCACTGCTTCCAGCCTCTGCAGTTTTGGGACTGGTTTCGGGTCCCCAAGACAGGGGTCAACAACGGTGTGGCAGAAAGCCCAGGTAAGGAGCAGGGTCTCTCAAGGGTACCTGCTGGGGTTTCACTCCTCACTTGGCCTTGGGAAAGTCCCTTAGCCTCTCTGGGTCTCAGTTTCTCCATCTGTGAAATGGAGGTAATAAAACCTACCTTCGAGGGTGAGGAGAGGAATTGAATTGAGGATGCCTCCAAAGTGCTTCGTGGTTTAAGACTAGATATTGGCTCTGATGTTAGAGGATTTCGATGTCTAGTCCTCTCCAAGGCCACGTGGCTACACAGCTGCAGGCCCTCAGATGCCCCTGGACTGACTGACACTCTTCAAAGTCTTGCAGGGGGAGACTCCCTGCTTCTACCGGCAATATCCCACCCCCTGGAGGCTTTGCCCGTCTGAATGCTACTGCCTCATTCCAGTCTTTTCTCAAATGCCACCTCCTCCTTGAGGCTTCCCAGGTTGCCTGCCGGCCAGCTCTCTCCCCTTCCTTTCCTGGCCTCCCGTCGTACGTTATGAAGCCACCTGGCGTGCGTTATGGATGGACACGTGTCATCATGGGCCCCAGACACAGGGGTTGTGTCTTATTTATCCCTCTGGCCTTTCCACTTCACCCCATCCGTGGCTTGCACTTAATAGGTATACCCCATGCTCTGGCTGAACTGAAAGTTTGCTCACCTGAACTCAGCAACCCATCTTTCCGAGATCCCCAACTCAGGGTCTGACAGTTTATGTAGCAGGTGCCCAACTCACTCAGACATAAACAAATGCGCCAGATCCAGCCCCTCTGGGAAGGATGCCTGACCAAGAATCCCTCGCTGTCTCTGCAAGGGTGCACAGTGGCCTGGGGCAGGAATGGGACTTTTCATGGTAGGAATGTGTCTATGTAACAGAGAAGAACAAAGCTGACTCCATACTGAGTCTATTCCTTTAGCTCTAACCTTTGTGTTCTGTCGCCTGTGCTTAGTCATGCTGACTCCGCACCTTTTGTAAAAGAAGTTGCCTACAGCCTGAAATATGCAGGATAGCCCATTCTTCAGGCTCTGACCTTTAAAGGTATAACACTTTCCCTTTCATACAAAGATAAAGAGTTGCAGAGCAGAAAATAACATTTGTCTTGTTGGAGGTTTATAGGGGCATTGTGACTGGACCTAGTGGACAGCTGCAAGAGCAAAGGAATCCAGCACCAAGAAGTTTACAGCAACCAGTCACACCCCCGGACCTTTTAGGGTAAAAGAAGCCTGAATTCTAACTCAGGGAAGATGGTTCTTTGGGACACTAGTCCACCATCTTCTTGGTCTGCTGCCTTTTCGAATAAAGTTGCTATTCCTTGCCCCAACGAATTGTCCCTTCGTTTACTGATTGACCTGTTGTGTGGCAAGTAGTGTGAGCTTGGACTTCATAACAGCTAGACAAAAGCCCTGGAGGTAGATGTTTGTGAAGCACACAGGGGAAGGCACAAGATACCTAGTTCTACCTCGGCACACTGCAGACACTGTTAGTGTGCAATGTTCTAACTAAGGGGCTGTTCAAATTTGGGTCCCCTGAACTTCCAGGAGCACCTCTTGAATTTCCCCCGAGCATATCTGATGAGGGTGGAAGCTGCTCAGGCTGCCGTTAACACTAGATAGGAGTGTTAGGAACCCGGGTTCTGGTGCTGGGCAGGCCTAATACAGCTGTTCCCAACTGAGTGCCCCTGATCAAAGGTACTGATCCAGGTATGTCCTGGTCTTCCCTGTGAAGTGGGGAAAGTGACATACCCCACCTCACGGAGTTGTCTGGCACATCAATGAGCTATTGCGTGGAAAGCCTCGGTAGAGCACACGGTAAGTGCTGAGTAATGATCACTATTATTGAAATATTGCTGCAGTGAGGAAACGATTCCACTCGGAGTGAATTAATTTTCTATAAGGTAGTGTGAACCAGAGATCATAGGTGAACCTGTTTTGCTTGATGAGTTTGAACGGGTATGAAGAAATCAGGAAAGAGAGAAGAAAATGACGATTGGACCCAGGTGTATCCAGACCACGACTGCCGGCAGATGCTGCAATCTGCTTTTGAAAAAGACAGTTCAAGAAGAGGCAGGGGAATGGGGTGGGGGTGAGAGTAGGGCTTGAGGGAGGCATTTGAATGGGTTTTTCTACCTCACTGACCTTAATTTTCAAAATAAACTTATTGTCTCGTGACAATAAGTACACCCTAGCTCTCAGCTCATCATCCAAAGATTAGAACTAAATAATAATAGATAACAAGTGAACACTTGTTGGCCTGGGATGGGCTTACTCTCAGCCAAGGAGGGCCCTAAGTGAGGGTCTGAGAAAACTGCATCCGCAAATGCCCTGTGCTTTTTAAATCCAGTAGAGCTACAACAGCCCTCTTCAGTTACTGTGTGAAACGGATGCTGGGGAGCTGCCTTTTCTGAAATTTATTGGTACAGTCAGAGGGGCAGGAGGCCAGCCTGGCAGAGAGTGGTGTTTAGGAGGTGTTTAAAGGAGCTCATGAACTATCTGCCTCCATCCATGGATGCAAGTCATCTCAAGAAATGGAAGAAAACCACTTTTAGTGTGTGCAGGGGACCCGGGAGAAAGGGGTGGTGGTGAAAAGTCATCAAGCGTATGGACTAGAGAACCATCTCAAGAAGAAGGAAATGGGCAAACCACTCTGGCCAATCTATTTAAGGTGCCGCTGCAATTAACAGGTAATTTACAATGTGCAGGAGAGGTTCTGCCTCCAGAAGCACCTGCTTTTAAGCAGTATACAATGCGTACACAGTGGAGAATATCTCCTGGAGATGCAGGGCTTTATATGTTCAGAAAGGTGGCAGAGGGTACAGGTGAGCTCACTGCTTTGAAATGCATTTTTTTTTTTTTGGTATGGATGTTTGCAATCTGGTTCTCATACCTGTGATGAACTCACGGCTACTGATCACTGAAAAGGCCTCCCAGGACCTCAGTACCCACCGTGGCTCCAGAGACCATCAGCACCTCACTGAGGAGTTGGTAGAAATGTAGATCCTCGGGCCCACCCCTGGCCTGCCGGATTGGAATCTGCACTTAACTCCCCGGGTAAGCACAAGAAAGCTGGAGGAGCCCGGCTGGAGGGCAGATTCTGATGAAGTGAAGAGTGGGAGAAAGGCTGCCTCCTATAAAGCTGTTTGTTCAAAAATATATTCTCAAGCACCGGTTGGGTCAGACTTTCAGGGAAAAGCAATTAAGTGCAGGTAGAGTTTGGAAATGCTGGTTTCTGCTAATTTCATAAAAGCCATCTCATAGGCTAGAAAGGCTCATCAATTGCTGGGAGCTCACTTTGTATTTTTCATCACTATTACTCAGTCTTCGTGGGTTACAAATCTATTTCTTCATTTCTCTTTAATGATGCTTTTTCTGGAGGGAAGACTGACCAGGGACGCATCCCTGTGCCTGATTATTGGACTCCAACCCACCCCTTTCCCAATTTGGTTGCTCTCCCGTCATCTTCCACTCCTCCCCTGCTCACGGGTGTGCACAGCTCAGCCAACAACCATCATCTGCTTAGGCTGTTCAGCCTCCCTGCTCCCCTCCACTTCGGCTCTTGCCATCTCCATTAATCTACCACTGTGTCCGCATCATCTCCTGCCTCCCTTACCCTGCAGCTTGGCTCTGGGCATGCCATGTCTTTTGCTTTTGCCCCTCTGGATCCCCTCTCCTCCCTTTGTTATCCAGCTCTGGGGTCTGGGAGGCTGACACAGAGTGGGAACTTCATCGATGGCTCCCTTCCCTCCTGAAGGGAAGGCGAGGGAGGGCAAGATATTGATGCCCCGGGCCCAGCCTCAGCCGGGTCCCTTGCCACACCACTCTCTGTCTCAGGTTCTGGCAGGCTGGCTGCTGCTGCGACAGGCCCTGAGTCTGCACCATCTCCGTGGTTCTCCTACACCCTGCCCACACCTCTGCATACCATCCCTTGATTAAACTCTCCTCAAATGACCCAACTTGAGTAGACCATCTGTCTCCTCCCATGCCCTTGACCCCTGATACACAGCTCTGCTACCCTAAGCATCCTGCATTCTTAAAGGTCCCCATGGCCCCCTGAAAGACAAAGCCAAGGGCGCTTTCTTTCACCTTCATTCTCTTGCTGCTGCATCTGATAGATGGTTCCCCTTGGATCCAGCCCCCACCCATACGTCACATTCAGGACGTCTGAAATAACTCATTTTGCTCCCCAAATGTGTTCCCCCTACCCCCTTCTGGGGGCATCACGACTTGCCTGACCCAGGCTTCTACCCTACCGTCACCTCCACTACCCCTCCCAACCTCTGTCAGGGGGTTTCAGAATCATCAAGCTGGGGGAGACCTGAGACTTCCTGGTCCATCCCAATGGGACACTGAAGCTTGGTGAGCAAGCTGCCCAAGAATCTCACCTGGATGTTTTAGGATGTCGGTCCTCAGATGAAAGGTTCAGGCTCTTTCCATCTCCCTGCCTCCCCTTTCCTGACATGGGTGCTTCAGGGTGATGGGCACCTCTGCTCAAGTTCTTGATTCTCCCGAAACATCCTTCAGCAGCTCCTTGATGGTTTGTGTCTCCAGCCCAGTCTCTCTCACTCTAAGTCATTCCACCCACTGGGACAATTAAGTCGTCTGAAAAATACCATTTTGAACATATCACCCGCCAGCTCCAAACAGCTCCTGGCTTCCCAGCTTGCACAAGCCCCTTGCCCGGGCACACAGTTTGGTGTTCTGCCACCTTTCCAGCCCTAGGACAGCCCGCCGCCTCCTCTCTCCTGTGGAAATAAGTCCTCCACCGAGGCTCCAGGGCGTGCACACTGCCACCCAGTCCACCACACCCATCCTGCCCCCTACTCCTGTTCACGCTCTTGTCCCAAGCCCAGTACCCTTCTAGTGTTCAGATCTGGCTTGGGAAACCCTAGAGGGTTCTCTCTTTCTCTCATTTCCTACAGTCCCTTATTTTCTGTCCCATTTATCATTAAACAATTAGTCATGTCCTACTTCTGGCTGCCTTGATCAGCTATGAAAGACACACGTTTAACTCTTCAGCTGCCCCTACCTAATGAGTCCAACTAGATCCCCAGTGCTCTTATCGTTGTGTATCTCTACATCCCTTACCATCTAGCAGAGTGGGATACACACGGAAAGTGCCAGAAAGACAGCATGCCTCCCTCCTCCACTTCATGACAGGAGCATAGATGAATAAAAGATGGTAAAGCCCTCGGGGAGACTCTGAGTGCCTGGGAACCAGAGAAGTTGCAGTGACTGTCATTCAACTTCTGCTGTCCTCCAAACCATCTAAAATGAGGTCTCCAATTTCTGTGTTTTATATAAATCTGGCCTCATTACAGCTCATTAAATATATTGCAAATTCTACTTAAATAGAGGTTATGACATCCAGATGTTTTACTCATCCAAAGATGCTGAAATGTTTCTATATTCTGACTGTCAATGTGAGACCCTCATGTGAGACCAGTAACACTAACGCTGCTCAGGTACAAGCCCCAGCCCCCCACGCTGCCCATTGGCTGCCTCTCCTTACTGTCGCCCAGTCTAACCAGCTCCACACTGCAGCAAGATTGACTGTGTCATTCTCTATCACCTTGACCCTTCAGTTCCTCGAGGCCAACCCCCGCCCCCGCTGTCCCCTCCCCCAACTCCTTTTCAGCACCCCTCTACCTAGCAGCCTCGTTAACCCATCCTTCGGATTTTGTCGTAAATGTCACTTAGTACCTGTCTACAGGCCCTCCTGCTCACAAGACATAAACTAAGCAGCAGAGATTTTGGTGCGATTCTCTCAGCATCTGGAAGTTCCTGCACATAGTAGGTCCTCAACGTGCCCGTTTCACTCGCCTCGAGATAAAACTGTAACACGGCGGAATTCACAATGAGGCAGCCGTTCCACATGCCGAAAAGTTCATTCTCGTCTCAAATTCATCTGAGCTATAACAGCAGGAAAACCTGCTCTGACCCTGCCGTGGAATCCTCAGCTGGCGAGGAGGTGACAGGCTGAGTGAGGGCTCCTGGCACCTGCAGTGGCAGCAGACACCTCTCCTCAGGCTCTTTATTGGCCTCACCGGGGACAGCTAACCACTCAGCAGCCTTGGAGAAGTTGCCCAGATATTGGGCCTTGGTTTTCCTCCTCTTTTTTAAAATGGTAGTAAAATATATACATATATATATAACATAAAATTGACTATTTTAACTATTTCTTTGTGTGTGTGTGTGATTCCTTTCGCTTTATTTCAATTTCTTCTAGTTCTATGTCATGTTATTTTAACCATTTCTAAATGCACAGCTCTGTGCATTCTCATCTCTATGCAATCATCACCAACATCTACCTCCAGAACTTTTTCATCTTGCCAAAGTGAAACTCTGAACCCATTAAACCCCAGTTTCCTCTTCTCCCCTCAGCTCCTGGCAAGCACCATTCTACTTTCTGTTTCTATGATTTTGTCTACTCTAGGCACCGTATACAAGAGGAATTGTACAGTATTTGTCCTTTTATGACAGGCTTATTTCACTTAGCAGGACGACCTCAATGCTCGTCCATGTTGTAGCATGTTCCTTCTTTTTTAAGGCTGAATAATATATTCCATTGTACGGACAGACCTCATTTTGCTTATCCATTCATCAGTTCAGGGACAACTGGGTGGCTTCAACCCTTCCCCCAGCAAAATGTAGCAGGTACTGCTGCTATCCTGCCCATACACCCCTGGCACTTGCTGGTGCCTCCCAAGGCTTCTTGCCCTGGATTCTCTGCCTGAGGCTGCAGGGGACAGGCTGGACGTGCTGGTACATTCACAGCCCCAGGAGCAGCCCTCATGACCCTGGGAGTTGGTGGGTGAATGCGCCACCAGCACCCTCACCCTCGGTGGCTGTACATACCTGCTCTTGAATGAATGCCCGCTGTCCTGGCTCCCTTCTCTGTCCGTCTCCTCTCTCCTCCCCCGACAAGCCGCGCTGCCTGGGCTCACCTCCCAGATAAACCAACTGCTTCTGAATCTGCCCTCGGTGTCCACCCCTGGGGGAATCCAAATTAAGGTGTCACTCATGCACAGAGGCCACGATGGAGGAGGAGCCGGACACACAATGTGTACTCTGCGGATGGACAACCCCATTTTCACCCACAGGGGCAACGATCCCTGCCCTGCCACCCAGCGGCATCTCAGGAGAGGGATCCTGACCAAAATCACCCCGGAAAGCCTCCTGGGAATCGAGTGGGTGGGGGGGCCGTTCTGCCTGCCCCAGGCTCACGACAGCAGCTGTCTGCTCCGGCTGAGACCAGCCAAGCTGCGCCCGGGTTCATGACGTCCCCACCCAACATGCTGAGTAATGTCTCCCCTGCTCAGGGAGAGACTCAAGGGCAGTCAGGCCCTAAGCACATCTCACTCCTGTAGTCGGGAGCCCGCCTTCCTTTGGGGGCTCGTCACACCCTCTGTGCCAATGCCAGGATGCGTCCAGGCAGCCAGGGGAGGGGCTGGCCGGCCGGCCGGAGGTATGGGTCCAGACCAAACACCAAGCCTCCCCCACTGCAGGGGCAGAGAAGTGGGTTTTACTTTGGGTCATCGAAGCCTCCTGGCTGCCTTCCTCTCTCTTTTCAGCAGCAAGGCTCGTTCTGCCCCACTAACCCTTTCCTGCAAACAGCAGAAGATTCAGTGACATAGCCCCTGGGCTCTGGTGATGCCAAAAAAGGCAAGAGCCGGGGGGCGGGGCTTTTAAAGCAGCAGCAGCCATCCCCCGCGCCCAGCAGTCGCTGTTATAATTGTAAGTGGACGTCCTGTCGTTACTGAGGTCACAAATCACGCTCCCCTCCATTCTGATTCAGTGTCTGCCTGTGGGAACATGACGGCTTTTCACAGATTCAGCTGGGACGGACCCGCGTGGTTGCAGGGCTCCTGGCTGTTTCGTTTAAGAAACCACCATTGATTATAAAATGGAACTTACTAAATTCCACAAAGCCCACACGTTCCTCCACTTCTTTATCCATGGACGACTTACTCCACCCTGCCCACCAAGGCCAGGAGCAATCCCCATTTATTCAACGGCTATTTATCAAATACCCTCTCTCTGACCTATGGTACTGGGTCTGGGAGCGCACAGGGAAGCCTGATACAGGGAGGGGCGTGCCCTCCGGAGCGTCCAGTACAGTGAGCGGTGGACCCATCGGGACCCACAGCAGCGAGCGCTGACGATGTGTCACAGCCCTTCCAGATGCTTCCGTCTGTTCCATCCTCCAGCAGCCGTCTGCACATCAGGAGTGAGGAAGCGACGGGACCCCGCTGTTTCAATTCACCCGGGGTCACCTGGCTGTCCAGGGTCAAGGCAGGGCCCCACCCAGACAGCAGGTCCCAGCACCACACTCTCAACCTCTGTGTCACATGGCGCCCCAGAAGCCCAGCCGAGGGGTGACCTTTGCCTTTCGCATGGTCACTGTTTCTGCAGCTGTTGTCTCCTTTCTGAGCCTCAGGACAGAGCTGTCTCACTGCCACAGGGAATCCACATGGAAAAACAGACGTCTGCTCACCTTTTTGAACGGGCCAGGCTCTTCTGACCCCTGTTCAGAGCAACTCTGCATGAATAATGGCTAAAGTCGGGGTTTTGATGGAGAGAAACAAACCACAGACCTCTTATGAAACGTTATTCGGGAGGTCAGGGCTCTGAGTTTTGATGGAGGCCCTCCTGGACGCTGAGGGCAGCCCCTAGACAAGGCCCTGCCATCTTGCTTTCATGAGTCACTGAAATAGCCTTACCCCATCTCCTTTGCCAAGTTACAAATGTTTCAAAGTAATGACGATCATGATAAAATGGCCACAACAGAATACGTGTAGAGAAATATCCATGCACGTATGCAAGCCTCTACTCTCACGCCTTGCGTTTGGATTGTTTCAACACAAAGAATCTACACATCTCTCATCAGAGGCAGAAAAGACGTGGACATTCACACCGGGCACTGTGCCGGGTACTCGGAAGGAGGCAAGGGTCTCCGACTTGAGGATCTCAGAATCTAATGAGAAAGAGAGACCACCAGAGAATTTGCTTTAAGATGCTATGATGAGGGCACTGGTTATCATCATAGCATAGGGAGAGGGGCCACTGATCCTGCCAGGAGTGGGGTGGGGGCGACTGGGAGTCAGGGAGGGGCCCCCAAGAAGGAGACTGATGGTGGGGTCTTGAACATGAAGTAGCAGTAATTTATAGCTAATAAAAAAAGAGAAGAGGACGCAAGGCAACGCACTAATGAGGAAGGGGCATTTCCTAGTCAGGGATGTGAAGGCAGGAGCTCAGGGTGTGAGCTCAGAGGCCTCGATTTGGACCTTTGCCCCGACCTGCCGAGCCTAGGACCTTGAGCAATTACTCCACGTGTCTCCTCACCTGTAGAATGCTGACTGCACACACCATCTCATTTAATCCTCACTAACGTCCTTAGCCAGCCCAGTACCTGTTCAATCACCTGCCTACTAAAATGGTTCACGAAGTCACTGTTTATTTTCAACCATGACAATGTCACTTTGATCTAGCGAAGGTTGGGGAGTGCCCCTAATCCAGTGTCTCGGAGTTCTGCAGCATCCTGGGCTCCCGATCTGGGTCCTGAGACATCAATAAAAGATGACTCTTCGGTTTTCCTGTACCATGCTTCCTGTCTTGAAGACGGTATGAGAATACATAATAGCCGACATGCTAGCATGAACAGGAGGGAAAATTCAGCAGGCTCCGACAGCGCCTGTTATTTAAATGGTCATATGCTTTGCGGGAGGCACCGTGCCGTAGAATAGGATGGGGAGCTTGGCTTGAGGGAAGAGGAAATTTCCACCAAAGCCGACAGTTAATTGCAGTGAACTGCAGAAAACCCAGAAGAGGAGCCCCCGTTGCAGAAAACAATCCACAAAGAAATTGCCAATCAACACAGCTCCAAGGCCACGGCAAAGTCCTCTTCAAAACGGCGCAGGAAAGGAGCGAGGGAAATTTATGATCTTTTTTTCCTGGCCATATATCAGCCATATTTCTGACAAGTGGTAATGGAAATAGGCTTACTGCATGCTCCTATTCTCCCGGCTGTTGGTTCTCTGACTTGCTTTCTTCCTCTCCCTGCTCTGGTAACATTCCATCTATTTTGTGATGCTGACATGTCTAGTGACCCAGACTTGCAGGAGGCTTGCTTAGAATTTTAACTACAGTTCTCTTCTTGACTTTTCCTGGCTTATCTGTTTCTTCAGTGTTCCTGGCCTCTGGTCCTTGGCACGAAAGAACCCAGAAGGCGGCAAGTATGAATGAGCAGTGGCCTTGACTTTGGCGGGACTAGGGACCAGAACCGTCTTCAAGATAGGCTTTCACAAAAGGAACTGGGGGGGAGAATGACAGGGAAGGTACAGGAGAGTAACAGTGGTTTCAAAGGCACTGAATTCGAGGCTCCTACAAGGTACCTTAATAAAACCTACAGAAAAATGGTGATGGAGGAGAACCCAGCTTCTTTGTCCCCCGACAAGATCAACAATTAGACAGCTAGCCATGAACAAAACAGCTCTGGGAGAGTCCAGAGTCCATTTAAGAAATTTTAACAACACAGTGCAACAGAAACCCTGAGAAGAACCACACAGAAGGCAAGGAAGAGAGTTTCATTCTGCCTGCGGCATCCCATCCCCCCAAGCCGGCACCAAGAGGGAATGTCCCAGCCAGAAAGAGTTCCCACACCCACCAGGAAAGGAAGACCAGAGTGAACAGCTAGCTTCCCCAGCTTTGGGGGGCACTGTGCAAAGGGCTCGCTTTGGTTTCACCCCAGTAGATACTCTATAGAACCTTACAGAACCGTGCTTCTCAAAATTTACTGTGCACACGAAGTCCCTGCAGATTCTGATTCGGCAGGTCTGGAGTCTCAGGTTCTGTGTTTCTAACCAGCCCCTACGGACCACACTTTGCAAGATTCTAGGTAACCTAATTTAACCCTCTCATTTTCAGATGAAGACCTGAGGTCCAGAATGGGGCAATGACCTGGGGAAAGATGGTTAGAGAAAGAAATGAGTTGAGTCTAAAATCTGGGCCTGTGATTCCTAGCCTTGCGCCCTTTCAAAGGAATCACTTAAGTAACCAGGGAAACAACAGGGGTGAGGGGCCTGCCCTCCCCTCCCCTCATAGTCTTAGGTAGCATTTTACTTGGCTATGTCGCTGAGTTTTGGATCATGGTAAGTGAAAGCCTAAAGTGGGAAATACAAACTTCAATGTAACTGACTTCTCTGTGCTGAACCTATTTCTTCGCTGGGGCTCTGAAAGGAACCAAGGAGGGCTGATTTTATCAAGTACAGTGCTCTTAGGGCCATAGAAAAGGAGCTGTCTCCTGTCCCCTGAGGTCACACAGTGACAAGAAATTCTCAAGATTCTGCAGGAACGCGAGGCTCCTGCCTTAATAAGAAGACATCTGATAACACCCTGCACACGCTTTAATGCGACCGTGTCTTCCTGATCTGGGTCACAAATAATCAGAGGGTTAGCAAGTCTCAGCATCTGGAATAGTCTGAGTGTCACTCAAGTGGAGAAAGGACGGTAGGTGAAGTGATTGAGACCAGTGGTTCCCAAATGAGCTGGCCTCTAGCCCCACGCGTCAGTCATCCAGGAACCTAAGCGTGCAGCAACTGCAGTGGATTCTAACGCCTAACCGGTTTGGGGGACCAGCACCTTAGCTGACCCTTCAAACTGCCTTTCAGCCTGGGATGGTGCAACCACCTGAAACAAGGGTTGAGACCAGGTGGCTCGTGTGCCACCTGGCGAGGAGGGGGATAAGGGCCCCTTCCCATTATTAACAAAGGGGGTAACGGGCGGCGGGGCTGGGGTCCCTGCCCTCTGCCTCTGTTTGAAAAGGACCAAAGCCACCCAAGATAAAGAAGGGCCACTGATAAGCTGCCATCGTTGTGAGAGAAGGGCGATCTGGATAGCTCTGAATTTCTCAGAAAAGAAAGGGAGCAAAACTGAGGCTGTGGTCTCAAAGTGTCCAGGGAGGCACTTCTAGAAAAAACATGCCTTTGAAAAGCTCTTGAGAATCGAATGAAAAACATCTGACGTGCGACAGATCTTCTCTGAAAATGGGAGCCGCTTGCTGCCTTGCGCTTTGCCACATGAATTTGCCGACTCCTTCCACTAAAGAGGGGAGGGGAGCGTGGCCTTGTGACTTGCTTTGGCCGGAAGACCGAGGCGGAGTGATGGTCTGCAGTCCGGAGCCTAGATCACAAGGGGTCTGATGTGTTTCCACTTGCCCTCTCTCTCCTCTGCCTTTGCCACGAGCAGAGCTTGCCTGGCTACCCCACTGGTCCACGGACAACTAGAGATGTGCAGAGCACGGCCTCCCAGCTGCCACATCGTGAAGCACAGGGGCCCCGCCAAGCCAACCCTGCATCAGCTGAGCCCCAGCAGCCCTGCAGACATGGGATAACATGAGTGTTCCTGAAGCTGACAGTTTCTGGGGCTGTTCCTCGTGCAGCCCTAGATAACCAAGGAGACAGGCAACAGGCAGCCGACGTACATCCTGCCAAGTCAGTGCTCTGCAGGGCAACTCCTTACTCTGGAGGATAAATCACCGAGCCGCTAATTGAGGGGACAGGACAATGCCACTAATGGTCATCGCTGACTCCAATTTCGTGATCCCTTCTGAGTTTCAGCCCTTTGCTCAGATCCCTACGCGTAATAAAAGAGAAACTGGACTTTTAATCATGGTGGTTGGCTGGAAAGTGTGACACTTTTGCTAACAATAAACACGCGATGGTTAACGCTTTACCGTGTCACACACCTTCCGCCCGGGTCCCTTGGTGCGCCATAAACACTTAGTCATTCAGCATTTGGAGGCCTGAGGCTTTTGCTCGCTCCCGCAGCAAGGAGAGGCAGCTAACTCCCGGCCTCGGGGACAGTTCCCAGGCTCCTGAGTTAATAGGTTTCTCAGAGGGAAGAAGAAGGATGAGGAATTACCCACAGCCTTGTTGCAGAAGGAAGGCATTGATTGTAAATAATTTCCTAGCCATCCAACTGCTTGCCACGTCAGAGCCTGGCGTGGGTCTTAATCCGGCTTACCTTCTTTCTGATTGTGTTAACTTAGGAAAATCAAATTTTCAGAGCCTCGGTTTCCTCAGCATAAAACCTTAAGAGTTGCTGTCAGGGTTTTAGATAATAACTATGTAAGAAAATATTCCTGGCCTTATGATTACTCAAGTAGGTACTCAAGGGTAGCTATTTTCTTTGTCAGAGCACAGAGTTAAAGCAGGGTTGCCATGTGCCATTGCACAGGTTGTTAACTGCACAAAAACTCCTAGCCAAGGAGGGACAGGGGGCTGAAATCCATCCTGGGCTCTGCAGGCCAAGTCTTGTCTCCTGGGTGCTCTGTACCTGTCAGGGAAAAAGGGTCCCTGCTTGTAATCTGCACAAAGGCTCTATGGCAGCGCTGAGGGCAACCTCAGTGTACTTAAAGTTAAAGCTATGTTTGTGCTGAAACTTCTCTGAAAGACCGTGATAAAAATGATCACCTAACTGGGTAACTTGCAAATACTTACCGAACTTAAAAAAGAAAAAACAAAGCCAATTGATTTTGCCTTCACCCTGGAGATTCTGATTGAGTACGTCTGGGGAAAGGCCTTGGAATCTGTATTTTTAGTCAAAGTCCCAGGTATCTGCACACACCAAGGCTCACTGTAAGGTTTCTGGTCCCCTTGGCCCAGGCCTGGGCTCCCAGGAGCCAAGAGCAGGTCAAACAAACAAACAAACAAGAAATAATCTCCAGCAGTTCACTTTTAAATCTCAGAGTTAAAAATCCAGAATTAACCCCTGTGTCTTGTTAACAAAGGTTTCGGTCAGCCAGGACCTCCCAGAGGTTGGGGCACGGAAAGGGATGCACGGCAGAGGTGGGGGGCAGCTTGGGAGGCGGATCTCTGACAAGTAGCCTCTGATGCACACTAATGACAGGAAAGAGCTTGGCCACCAAAGGCAATTACAGAGGATGAGACATCTCGTGCAGGCCAGCGAGTCAGGGGACTGCGGGGGGATCTTATTATCTCTCTGTCTCGCTTAATAGGAATTAATAGTTGGAAGGGGATAAAAGAATGGTGTGTGAAGTTTAGTGCCAATCCAACCTAATATGCATGCTATGTTTTTATTTCAAAGAGGATAAAGGCCCAAATTTTATACTGAAAACAAATGTTAAAAATTAATTATAAAGAAGACACCAGAGGGCCTCGAGCCTGTTCCCTGGGTGACTGATTAAATGCCTGCCTCATTTAGACTGGTATAAACCCAATCTCTTGGAAGAAGACCAAAACTATTTGCCAACGTCCACAGAGACTCTCCAAGAAAATGATCCTGGTGCCAGGAAAGAGAAAAACATACTTGCCACTGCTGCCCGGAGCCAGCCACCACCAATGGCATGGAATCCAGTCATGGGCAGGAAAGCTGAATGATTCTGCAAGGTCAGTGTGGATGAAAAGCATCCTTCATCACCTGAAATTGACCATCGATGAACCAAACCAATGATGCTGCTTGGGCCTGTGAGCAAGTGGCCTGAGGAGCTCCTCTTCTTTACAGGCTTGGGGATGGGGGCTTTTTTTTAACCCCTGGATTTTGTTGGGTTTCAGAGAATATCTTCCCAATTCTCAGAATGGGCAGGCTCTAATTGAAAACTGCCGAGCTAGGATGTAAGCCAACGACTCCATTATCTTTTGAACTTTAAAATTACATTTTCATGTATTGAGATGCTCCTATGTTGGGTGCATAAATACTTATAATTGTTATATCTTCTTCTTGGATTGATCCCTTCATCATTATGTAGTGTCCTTCCTGATCTCTTGTAACAGTCTTTACTTTAAAGTCTATTTTATCTGATATGAGTATTGCTACTCCAGCTTTCTTTTGATTTCCATTTGCATGGACATGGCGGGGAAGGGGAGGGTGGAACGAACTGGGAGATTAGGTTTGACATTAATACACTACTATGTGTAAAATAGATAGCTAGTGGGAACCTGCTATATAGCACAGGGAGCTCAGCTCGGTGCTCTCTGGCGACATAGATGGGTGAGATGGTGGGGGGGTTGGGGGAGGGGGAGAGGGAGGTCCAAGAGGGAGGGGAAATAGGTATACATATAGATGATTCACTTCATTGCATAGAAGAAACTAACACAACACTGTAAAGCAATTTTACTCCAATTAAAAAAAAAGTGAAATTACATTTTAACGGCAAGATAACATTTTCCTTGTTAAAATAAAACTGAAAGATTACCAAAAAATGCTGAAGTCCCCCTTTCAACACTCCCCACCCCCCAAACCCTAGATCTTTCTTTTTGCCACAAAGGTAACCGCTGTTAGCAGTCCGGTGTGGTCCTCAGACCCACAGAGAACACCAACAAACAGAGTTGTTCTGTGTAGGATTTTTCCACTGGTGATATCACACTGGGCATATTTTTCTGCAACTTGCATTTTTCATTAAATGACAAGTCTTGGAAATTGATTCGTGTTGGTACATATGCTAACCACAGAATATTCCAAAATACGGATACAGTTATTCCATGTTCAATGGCAAAAACATCCATGTTTCTTAGGCTGTTCATAATAAGGTCCCAACCTACATTTTCTACTTTATTTCCCTCAGGTCCCCCCTACCACCTCCATGGAAACTATACTCAAACCAGAGAACCCACCTGCAGTTTCCTACAAGGGAGGGGCGGCATTTCAGCAGAGCCCTGTCTGCATCATCAGCTCCCAGTGGGCAGGCATCACACCTCCTTTATGTGCCCCTTGCACAGGGCCATTACCACTTCCGCTGGGCATCTATTTTCACTGTCCCTTCCTAGTAGCGAGCTTTGTAGGAGTATGAGTACGGACCAGGGATATCGTTGGTGCTCAACAAATTTTTGTTTTTAAGAAAAGGAAACAGAGTCTTACTGATTCTCTAAACTGCTATGGGAGGAGGATAGAAAGGTCAAATAGAAGTTGGACTGGGGATACAACATTTTTCTTCTTTCCATCATCCATCCATTCATCCATCCATCCATCAATCTAACCTCTATCCATCCGTCCAGGCATCATCCATTCATCCACCATCTACCCATCCAACCGTCCATCCATCCATCCATTCATCCATCCATCCTCCATCCATTCACCCATCATCCACCTATTCTCCGTCCATCCATCATCAATCCAACTTCTATACATTCATCCAGCCATCATCCATTCACCTACCATCTATCCATCCATCCATTTTTGCTTCTTTTTCTTTTATGTATCCCTTCACCTCTCCCTCCATCCTTCCTCTTTGGTGGCAGCTATGAAAATGTGCCTTTCAGATCTCTAATTATAGGGAGCATATTGATAATCTGCAGTGTGGGTTAATTCATGAGAAGCATGAGACTGTGCCTGCCACATAGATGTCTGGCACCCCCTTGGTCACTGCTGAGGTATGACAGTGTGGTAACAACAGCTCACGTCTGCTGGGGTGCCTCTCTGAGCCACGTCCCAAGGGTGCACCATTCCTGGAGTCCTCACACAATGGGAGAGCGCCTTCCACTTTTGTTTTATCCTACTGTGACCCAGGATTTGATCATTCCTATTTTAGAGTCAAAGGAAGTGACCGCATGGAGAGACCCGTGGTTTGGCTGAGGAGCCGCACTCGGTGCCCACATGAGCCCAGATGCTCAGACCTCTCTGAGCTCGTCCAGCCTGAGGCTGTGGAGGCCAAACAACAGCTGAAGATTCACTAGAACAAAACTGGTTTCCTGATTCCTCTCAACTCTGTCTGGCTGCCGCTTGTCTAGGAACATACAGTATGCCCAATACATACTGAAAAAAGTTGGATTTAAAAAATTTTTAAATAAATTTATTTATTTTTAAATTTTTGGCTGCATTGGGTCTTCATTGCTGCACGTGGGCTTTCTCTAGTTGCGGTGAGCAGGGGCTACTCTTCGCTGCGGTGCGCGGGCTTCTCACTGCGGTGGCTTCTCTTGTTGCGGAGCGCGGGCTCTAGGCACGCGGGCTTCAGCAGTTGTGGCTCGTGAGCTCAGTAGTTGCGGCTCATGGGCTCTAGAGCGCAGGCTCAGGAGTTGTGGCGCACGGGCTTAGCTGCTCTGCGGCATGTGGGATCTTCCTGGACCAGGGCTTGAACCCGTGTCCCCTGCACTGGTAGGCAGATTCTTAACCACTGCGCCACCAGGGAAGCCCCTGGATTTTTTTTAAACCAGACTATGTCACACAGCAAAGATGGGCTCCTACTCCTTAGAATTTTCTAGATTCTGAGATTCCACAGCCTCCTTGGCACACCTTCCTTCAGTTCTAGACAAGCATTTACGGCCTCAGGTTCTTTCACTCAGTCTAAGAGCTCCCCCTTTCCAAGTATCAGCTTGGACAGCGGTTCCCCAACCTCAAAGGCTGGATCGAAGCCTCCGCCTTCCTTACTGTGTAAGTTCCCATCACTTACACACTTATGCAGTCATCGCCTTCCTGACTGTATCCCTGGAGGAAAGTGAGACCCTGGAGGGCCAGAGACAGGCGATGGCACTGTCACAAAGCGGGCTGGAGACAGTGTGCAGGGTGACTCCTCAGAGTCGGGCTGCAGGCACTCTGTCAGGTCAGCTAAAAAACGCAGATCCACTGTATGTGTGTACACACACACACACACACACACACACACACTGGAATACTACTCAGCCATAAAAAAGAACGAAATAATGCTATTTGCAATAACATGAATGGACCTAGAGATTATCATAGTAAGTGAAGTGAGTCAGACAGAGACAAATATCATATGATATCACTTGCATGTGGAATCTAAAAGAAACCAATACAAACGAACTTGTTAGGGGAAACACTGACTGAAACTGCCCGCCCTGGCCAGGCAAGAGAGTAGCCACTTGCATGAGTTATCTTAACAACAGGAAGTCCGGATGAGGAACGCGGAACTAAAAAGCTACCACCAACCAGAAGAATTTGGGAAAGTTCAAAAGGAGAGAGGAGATGCCAGCCCATAAGTCCTACCAACCTCCCAGAATCCTTCTCTTGGCTGAGCGATGTGCACACCACCAGGAAGGACCCTGAGTCAGAATGACTGGCCAGAGACAACCCGGAAATTAACCCCATCACCATAAAGCCCGAGACTGTGAGCCACGTGGCAGAGCAGTTCTCCTGAGTTCCCTTACCCTCCTGCTCTCCACCTGGGTGCCCCTCCCAATATTAGTCTCTTGCTTTGTCAGCAGGTGTGTCTCCTAGGACAATTCATTTCTGAGTGTTAAACGAGAGCCCACCCTCGGGCACTAGAAGGGGTCCCCTCCCTGCAACAAACTTATTTACAAAATAGAAACAGACTCACAGACACAGAAGAAAAACTTACGGTTACCAAAGGGGAAAGGTGAGGGAGGGATAAATTAGGAGTTTGGAATTAGCAGATACACACTGCTATATATAAAATGATAAATGAGGTCCTACTGTATAGCACAGGGAACTATAATCAATATCTTGTAATAACCCATAATGGAAAAGAATCTGGAAAATAATACATACATATATATATATATATATCAAATATATGAGTTATCTTAACAGGAGGTCCTGGTAAAGAAGACGGAACTAACAAGCTACTGCTTGTCATATACATATTATATATAATATATATATAACTGAATCACTTTGCTGTATACCAGAAACTAACCCAACACTGCCAGTCAACTATACTTCAAAAAAAAATTTTTTTTAAGTTTTAACAACTTGAATCCAACAATATACTAAAAATATAACATATCATAAAAAAGCAGCTGCATGTAAAGGAATGGCCAGCCCTCTCTGGACTGTCACCCCCAAGTCTATCCTGCTCACCTCTTCCCTCCTAGTTTCCCTCGGCTTCCAGGACTGACCCTCTCTCACAGACAGCAGTGGATGCCCTCTGTGTCTGCCCACCCTTCCAGGCCTCTGCCGACAGATCACGCCTGGTGCCCCCATTTCCCAGTTTCCCCTACATTTATTTTTGGGAAATAGGCTTTTAAAAGCATGCCTGCTTGTCAGCATCCCATCAGCCATTTTCCTGGCTGGTTGCTTCTTCTTTTCTACATTTCTGCTCATATTCTCTACGACAGGGACCCTGTCCTCACCGCTCACACGCCCCCTGTGTCTCCCATCCCTGCTCCTTCTAATTCTCTCACTGCCTGTTTGGCACACTTACCCTGTCTCAGACCTCCGTTCCCATCTTGACTAAGTGGACAGGCCCCTGTGTCCAGTGCAGGGCTGCCTGTCCAGGGGGGGCAGCCGCCCTGCCATGATCCTGACTGTGACAACCTGACCCCAGATCCAGCTGAGCCCCTAGGCAGCTCTCAACACACCATCCACTTTCAGGGATGCAGTCATCATATTCTGGCAAACAAGTGCCTGAGGGCCAGCCTGGGAGTTACTGGGCAGGAACCAGCCGTTTGAAAGGACTGAAACAGACACAAACAAGACCTACCCAAAGTGTTTTAGCTGACGAAACTGGCGAATAGAGAGGGTATGTCTGCATATGGAGAGAAAAACTAATTTTCATCCATTTTGCTTTTCACACCCCAATAAATGAGCCATGGGTGCTGGCAATGATAATAACACAAAAAGAATGAAGGTTAAACCAATAAATTTCACTTTGAAAAGTCAGATGAATATTAACTATATTCCTATTTTAATGATTCGAAGATAAAGTAGAATCTAGGAGAGAATCTAAAGCAAATAGTCATTTGTGGTGCTTTCCAAAGAAAAAGGTAAACGAAGTTTTTTTTTTTTTTAAACAGAAGAATTAAAATTCTCCATAAGGGTTAACTTACTCTTTTAATTTTTACTTCAAGTGTACAAGAACACAAAGAAGTTACTCTGATCTTGATGTGGAAAAGACAAATTATTTCAAGTTCGTGTTGCCTTTCAGATGGTTGCATAAGCCCCTAAACAATTTGCAGGGTATAAGGGGTGGCATCTACCACCACCCTAACACCTAGGAAAATCCTACCCCTGGGACTTCCATGGCGGTCCAGTGGTTAAGACTCTGTGCTTCCAATGCAGGGGGCTTGGATTCAATCCCTGGTGAGGGAACTAAGATCCCGCGTGCCACGCGGTGCAGCCAAAAAGAAAAAAAATTCTTTTAAATAAAAAATAAAAACATGTATATAAAAAAAGAAAAGTCCTACCTCCGCCTTATATTTTATTCATCTTTGAAGAGACTAAGACATCACAAATTCCCCAGAGCACGAGGTGACAGCTCTGTTTTGCCCTTGCCCCGCCATCGTTATCGTTTCAAAATGACTGCATTTTAAACGTGGCTTTCTCTGTCAGTTGAATGAGAAGTTCGATTCTCCCCACTGAGAGATGAGGCTACCTAAAGAATCACCAAAATGTGTTCCAGAAGCCACTGCTGGCATCACAAATGAGCAGCCCTCGCCCGGCTCTGGGGTGCACTGGGATCCGACAAGAACCAGCTCTTTCACTTCACAGGCAAAACCAAACTGGCCATCCTCTACAAATGTCAAGTAGCATGATAATTGATTCAGGCAAGCTTAAGCCCCCATCTTCCCAGGCCACCAATTATTGCTGGTTTTCTTTTTTCTTTCCATTAACTCTTCTCACAGTGACCCTCCACCCAAGGGCTGGCATTTCTACTCGTGGGTTTCTTGGGGAAAGTATCCCTCCCTTTTCTGAAACAGCATCCTTCGAAACTGCAGGTAATGGGTTTCTAGGATTGCTTGTTCCTGCCAGAGAAGCGAGAAGCTTAAGGGAGCTCAGACCTTCACTGGTGTGAACTCACATCCTTCAACCTGCACACGATTTCACGGATGCAATGCAAGCCATCATTGTCTTGGCAAAGGGGCATCGATGTTATCCCTGTTGTCCCATTAATCATATTTAATGCATGTGTCTAATAGTATTATCTTTGCTCCTAGTTCCAGAAGCCTATAATTTAACCTGAGCACTTTTCCCCAAAGTGTGAATCAGGTTCATACACTATCTCTCTCAACTTCTTTTGTGCTCCTAAATTAGAAAACCAAAATGTCACTTTTCTCAGATATGATATACTCTCAAGGTCAATGTAAAAGAATAAGGCAATTAACTTCCTGGGTAAATTGCAGTATGGTGGGAAAAACACCATACCTGAAAAAGTGGTTAAAAAAGAAAACCCTTTCTACAAACGACATCCCTTGCTTAAGACCAAAATGATGAATGCAGGTCCCAAGGGTCCTACGAAATGAACAACGGAGAAGGAGTCTGCACCCCGATCTGCTGCCAGCTGGCCACAGCAATGTGCTGTTTTTATGCTGCTGGGCACAGTGACTGGAGTGGTTGCTGAAGCAGATCTGTGGCTAGTTTCTTTGCTTTTCTTTCTTTTCCTCCCCTTTTGATAATTTCTTTCAAATTTTCTAATAAAACAAGTTCCATTTCTGAATTTCCACTGGGGCCATTGTGGTCTCACAAATAATGGGAACTCTATGCACTGACTAAATACACTGCATTCTGTTAGCGAGTCTAGTAATTATAAAGAACCAGACCGACACAGAAACAAAGACAGAGGCAAGGTTCCAACTAGTTGCTCAAATCTTGTGAGTTTTCTTCCACGTTTGATTACAGTTGGGGTTTAAAATTTTGCTGTCTCCTCCTTCTGCATAAATAAAAATGAAAACACATTTTTCTTTGTACATTTCGTTACAAGAGTCGCATCGTGACTCCAAGGTTGAAAAGATCTGCTTACTGTATTTGACTGAATTTCTGAACAACGGTCTGGGACACACTGGGCTGGCCCAGAGCCCTGGAGCTCCCATAACCACAGAGGTCAACAGCCTTCAGTGACTGAATTTCCTAAAACCTGGCCAAAGGCATCAGTGCTTCTGTGGAAGAGCTTGACCTCAGACTACAAAATAGCCTTTGGAGCAAGGCTGCACCTGGCAGACCCAGGTGTGTCCCGAACACATGCAGGAGGCGCCCCAAAAGCAGTTTCACATCAAGGTACGGGCTGGTCCTATTACCTTAACTTGCTTCAGTAACAGGAGCAGGGCACGCTGAACTGAAGGCCTATGCCAGCATCATCTCTTCCCAGGCCCCTGGGTGGGCACAGGTGTGTCCACGTGGCTGTGACGGTGGGTTCTCATTAGAGTCTGGGGAAAGGCAAGCCTGTGGCTCAGAGTCCCCCTTCAGTGAAGGCCCCTGAAGAACTGGCCATGGCTTCTAAAGAGATATGGATAGAGCCTCCCTGGTGGCGCAGTGGTTGAGAGTCCGCCTGCCGATGCAGGGGACGCGGGTTCGTGCCCCGGTCCGGGAGGATCCCACGTGCCGCGGAGCGGCTGGGCCCGTGAGCCATGGCCGCTGAGCCTGCGCGTCCGGAGCCTGTGCTCCGCAACAGGAGAGGCCACAACAGTGAGAGGCCCGCGTACCGCAAAAAAAAAAAAAAAAAAAAAATAGAGATACAGATACACACAATCAGGCTCGGGCAGCAGCTCCCCCAGGCATGTGGAGGCGTCTTAAGAACTCTCCCCAGCTGCTCCAATCCCCAGTTTCCCATCAAGTCACTCATTTTCATTGCTCTCCAAATCTATCTCCCACCAAACGTCTAGGTATTTTCCCCTCCCATCAGTGATGGTCTGTCCTCTCATTCCAATCTCCCTGATGAGTCCCACACTTCCTAAAGCAGCCGTGAGCCTGCCTGAACACACCTCAAAAACAGCAGGCTCTACAAAAGTCCCCAGCTTCTGCCACAGGGATGTCCTAGGCCCCAGCCCCACAAAGGACTGTGCACAAGTCTCTTTCCCGCTCCTCTGGGGTGCAAGAAGACAAGCAATGCTGAAAGCAAGGATGGTGTGTCTGGAAGAGGTGACCATGGTGCCAAGGACTGGAGGGGCTGCATGGGGACCATAAAGAGAACAGACACTGCCTGCCCGGTGGCATTCTGAGACCACCTTTTCCTGTGATCCCCAGTTGCAAATCTTCTCAGCCGTTCTGCAGGCACTTTTCTAATCTCTACAGCCTCGCACCGCAGGGCCACACCCTCCTGCTGCTTCCCCAGGGCTGTGATGAAAGATGCAGAGTGACAAACAGCCACTCCAGGCTCAGTCTCGGCACCTGGGGCAAAAGCAGCCCACGGCTGGTTTCTGCAGCCCCAGCTGGCAAATAAAACCTTCGAGACTCAGATGAGCCCAGCAGGGCATGCAGTGGGCCTGTGTCTGCTGGGAGGTGGTGGGAGGGGCCCAAGGGAGGGAGACGATCACGCCTACCCCTGGGCCCCCGCTGTGCACGAGGTCTGAGCAAAGGGAACTGGAGAGCGGAGCTTTGCAACCAGCTCCACATGGCGCTGGCAGGCTCTCTTTCCCCGTGACTCATCCCGCTTCACTCTTAGGACTTCTTAATGTCTTTTATCTGCCACGAATGTTCTCATCAGGGAGCTGGTAGGTGTTAGATGTTCAAGCAGACTCAGGGGTGTGCACACACACACGTACACACACACACACACACACACACACACACGCCATCTTTTGCAAAGCACATTTGTCTCACTTAAAAACAAACAAAAACAACACACCTGCCTGCCTTAAAGTACTTCTCTGGGAATGGACAGCCTGCCTCTGACTTCTGAGCTCCCGTTTCACTGCCTCTAAAGGGATGAGCAAGTTTCTCCTCAAAAGGAAAGCAACACCTTAGGCCTAGCCCCACATCCCACTGGAGAAGGTACACTGGCAGCAGGAGGTGGCAAAGTGGGGGGGGACAGAAATGAAGACAGGACAGCAGATGTGCGGGGCTCAGCAGATGTTGCTGATTCTGCCCTACCTAAAGCCCGGGCGTCAGGGCCAGCCTGATGCAGGACCACTGGGGCAGCGGGGGCAGGGATAGCTGGAATTCTCTGCAGAAACGGTGAGGCAAGAGGGAGAATGTTAGTGAAAGCAAAATGTGATTAATAACCAACGCTCTCTATTCCCTCCCTCGCCTTTAACAATTGATAACGTAAGGTGGTTTCCCAAATTTTCAAGTCACGTTTAAGATACTCTGAGAAGGGCTTCCCTGGTGGCGCAGTGGTTGCGCGTCCGCCTGCCGATGCAGGGGACATGGGTTCGCGCCCCGGTCTGGGGGGATCCCACGTGCCGCGGAGCGGCTGGGCCCGTGAGCCATGGCCGCTGGGCCTGCGCGTCCGGAGCCTGTGCTCTGCAACGGGAGAGGCCACAGCAGAGGGAGGCCCGCATACCACACACACACACACACACACACACACACAAAAGATACTCTGAGAAGTCCATCTCATCTGAAAAGCCTGAAGTCGTCACCTTCTAGGACCCCAACCAAATGAACAGATTCAACTCCACTCCACGGACCCTCTGAGAAGAATAAGGAACGGCCCTTGGGAAGCTGATGGCTTCGGGAGGGAGGAAGGCAAGTATAGATCTTCCTCGACTTACGATGGGGTTACCTCCCTAAAGGCCCATGGTAAGTTGAAAATACTGTAAGGTGAAAATCCATTTAATCCACCTAACCTACCGAACGTCACAGCTTAGCCTAGCCGGGCTTAGACATGCTCAGAACACTTCCATAAGCCTACAGTTGGGCAAAATCGCCCAACACAAAGCCTGTTTTATAATCGAGCATTGAATCTCTCACGTACTTGATTGATTACTGCACTGAAAGTGAAAAAGAGATTGGTTGTCTGGGTACAGAATGGTTTTAAGTGTACTGGTTGTTTACCCGCACGAGCGTGTGGCTGACTGGTAGCTGCGACTCGATGCCCCTGCCCAGCATCACGAGAGAAGATCGTACCACCTATTACTAGCCTAGAAAAGATCAGAATTCAAAATCTGAAGTCTGGTTACTACTGAATGCATATTGCTTCCAAGTCAATGTAAAGTCAAAAAACTGTAAGTCTAACCATTGTAAGTTGCGAACCATCTGTATACGAAACCGCAGAATAAGATAACCGATATAAGGGACTTGCCTGGTGGTCCAGTGGTTAAGACTCCACGTTCCCACTACAGGGGGCACAGGTTCGATGCCTGGTCAGAGAACTAAGATCCCACATGCCACGCAGCGAGGCGTGCCCCCCCCCCCGCGCAAAAAGTCACCGAGGTAAGAGTGGTGCCCAGAAAACGTGATGAAACACACAAGATAAACTATGTTTGACAAGGGAACCAGGGAGAGCCCACCCAGGGAGGTGGCATTTGGGTCTCACAGAAGGGCTGGGCAGGGGAAGGCAGAGGGGAGTGCTGGGGAGGGCCTCCAGAGATCTGGGACCACCAGGCAGCCCACGACAGGCAGGCGTGGGGCAGTCACCTGAGACTGGAAATGGGGCTGGTGTGCCTTCCTGAGACCCCGTGGGAGTGGATGGTGGTCAGGTGCTTCCTGGAGTGAGATGACGCCTCCAGTGTGGGAGGGGACTATGGGGGAGGGGAGAGGAGGACCAGGGTGAGGACAGTGGAGGTGGAAGGAAATGGTCAGAGCTGAGACACATTTTGAAGGCAGAATTCACAGGACAGGGGCTTGAGGGACGAAGGAGACAAAAAGATGCACCTGCCAGTGAGAGGCAGAGGTGGTGGGGGGGCTGGGATTCAGGGTACCATGGACTGTGAGGGCAGGGGAGGAACCAGGGTGGGAAATACACAGAGAAAAGAGGAGCATCTTGTGTCTTCCCGTGTTGGAGCCCCCTGTCAGGAGACAGCTGCCTCCTTTGCCGCGCCCTGCACACCTCAGTGAGGCCAGGGTCAAGTACGGTGAGAGGCCAACGCCAGCCGTTACAAACAACACAGCATCACCCAATGTGATACAGGCTAAACGTGAGGTTGCAACAGGGACCTATGTGCGGTCGAAAATGAAACGGGGGCACAAGAGACCATTGTAAAAGCCCAAGAAAACTGAGGGGCCCTGTCAGCTTCCTGCCTCAGAAGGCTGGCACTTCGGCACTGCCGACGGGAGGGCAGTTCAGAGGTCTAGGAATGCCGGTTCTCTCTTCAGCAGGCAGAGGCACTGCTGTGTTGCTCTGGTCTCGGAAAGACCAGGGAGGATTAAGGAAATGGGGTCTCTCTCCAGGAAATACCAAGCACTTTACAAGCCTTATTTTCAGATTACTGCGCGGATGCTATTACTAGCCCCGATTCCCAGCAGGACGGGGCTGTCGGAGCACGTGTACTCCCCCGTCCGTTCTCTCTCTCACCTCTGCCGCCCTCCCACAAACGGTCCTCACGCCTCTATGTTGAAGCCACAGCTCCACAAGGCATCCCGCAGGGGTCCTGAGCAGCAGCCCTGGGTCCCCAACTCCCTGCCCCCCATGAGTCCCCAGAACCTCCACAGTGGACCCCGAGGCACACGACCTTCTCAAAAGAACCCAGGGCCATGACGTGAGGTGATTATACAAGATAAAACGACCCACCTTTTTACCTCGCGTTACAAATCGTACTTAAAAAGGCGGAAACGCAAGACATCTTCCAAACGTGCTCTTCCTGGCACTGGCTGAGCTTCTGCCTGACTCACCCTGCCTGTCTTCTTTGCCACAGAGGAAAGGGAGGAAAGACCACAGTTGCACTTCATAAAGAGACTTGGTTTACTTACATAAACACGTACTTCTGAGTGGAACATGTCATCAATTCCATGACTGCAGGGTATTCTGTCTTAGGTTAACTGCAATTAGGTAAATCCCGCTTGTCTTAAGAAATGAAATGAATAGCTGAAAGAGTGCAGAGAGACAGTCTCTCCCCAAGGTTACAGTTCGCAGAATCCTGATGTCTCAAAACAACTCACAGTTTCAGGAAAAACAACCCACTTATCCTATGGGTCTATTTGAAACCTTCCCCAAAGATCTATATATTTAGCTTAATCTGGTGACCCATCTGGGACTTTTCTCTACCCTCATCCTTTACCCAAAACATTACTTTTTGTCCTTTTTGAGGGAAAACATCTAGCTGCTTACAAAACAAACAAACACAAAAGAAAACAAACAATACTTAGACACTGCTCATCGGGTACTGAACAAATATCTACAATACCGAGCAATCTCAGTGCCATGCTTGTTTTATTTTAGGGTGTCTTGTAACTAGTGATTGCTTGTATTGTAATCAATTCTCTGGAATTAGATGGTAAGGGATTTGAAGCAGCAAGGGAGTCTTTCCTTTCCACAATCTCCCACATACTGGCCTTTCGTACCACGGGGTGAGTTTTTGAATGAACGATGCACAACTGAACGAGCGGCCGAGTCAGTTTACCGCAGCTTTCTTAGGAACAGCTATGTTTTTCCCTGTTTTTTTTTTTTTTTTTTTTTGGTGGTATGCGGGCCTTCCTCTGTTGTGGCCTCTCCCGTTGCGGAGCACAGGCTCCGGACGCGCAGGCTCAGCGGCCATGGCTCACGGGCCCAGCCGCTCCGCGGCATGTGGGATCCTCCCAGACCGGGGCGCGAACCCGGTTCCCCTGCATCGGCAGGCGGACGCGCAACCACTGCGCCACCAGGGAAGCCCTGTTTTTCCCTGTTTTACGTGAATGAACACCTTCTCAGGTTGGGGGCAGGCGGAACGGATGGGGGGATTTGGAAAAGACTGGTCAGGAAAGATGGCAAACGCATGACACTCGAGCCATTCCTCCTCCTCCTGCCCTTGGCAGACACTAATAATCAATTACAGGCCTCTTTGCTGAGCGTTGATTAGATCTCAGATTTCATCGTGGATGCCAAACCCAATCAATCGCAGTGGCCACCCTAAGCGCTATGTAGTGAAGGATCTATTTGCCTTCTCTTTGTTAGATCCAGATTTTTTAAAGCATCACTTTACTAAAAAAACAAAAATTTCTCTGGTCTTAGTGTCACTTCTTTATTTTTAAACCCCTTCTTCCTTCCTGTGCTGATCTTTCCCCCTCGATATCCTACCTCATCCTGTTTAAACAGAACTGTGTGTGATAATCCAGCTGACTTTCCTTGCGATGCTCTTTGTTCCTGTTCTCCTAGATCAAATGGCTAAATGTCCCGGACTGGGGGGATGCACTGGCCACCTGAGAGCTGAGATATCCTTACAAGGGGAGGACTGGAAAGTGATAGTCAATGAGGTTCATGGGCGAGTCTTGGGCTAAAAGGTCCTTCCTACAGCAATATGCTATGTGCTGGTGCCACTGTCCCGGTGAGAGAGAGAGGACAAAGCCAGCGTGGTGTACGTAATTCTGGGGTTTCTTGGAGGGGACTGTGATCCCATGCCTCCAGGGTGCAGGGTGAGGACTGGAAGGGTGGGCCCTCGGGCCGGGGAGGCTTGTGCCTCCAGAGGCTGGTCCCTGCATGGGGGAGAAAGGAAGACAGACCTCCTCCATCTTTTGGGGGCGGGAGCTGGCGGGGTGCCCAGTGGGTGGCGCCTGTGGAGGGGTGGCACCTGTGGAGGGATGGTGCCTGGTGCCTATCCAGGGTCCACTTTTCCTTTTCCCTGTTCCAAGTCTCTGAACTGCTGACCTGGGTTTAGATGTGGCAGGCTGACTGCAGCTGTGCTCGGGGAAAGGGGTGTGAATGAAAGGAGAAGCAGGGCCACCCAGTGGCAGCATCACTGCCAGGGAGGCTGGTGGTCCTGGCCTTGCAGGGAGGTGAGTTGGAGACAGGCAGGGACCCTTGGGAGGGCAGGGGTCAGCGCGCAGAATCAGCACCAGGCTCAGGCAGGATGGATCTGCGAACCTCCCAGTGTGGTCCCAGTCTCGCCACTGGGGAAGCTGGTCAAGTGGCCTGGGGTGGGTGGGCCTAGAAAGGATGAGGTCTTGATTCTCCCCCAGGCTGGCGGGCGGCATGGCATCTGCTCTGTACACCCTGCATCTGTCTCTAGAGCCCTTGGGTGAGAGAATGGGTCCTTGCTGGGCAGACGCTGCTCTGGAAATGGGAATGGTGGCCCAAGGTGTGGGGGGAGGAAGGGCTGCCGCTCGGAGCCCGCCCTAAATCCAGAGCTCTCCCTGGGCTCCAGGCACCCTGGACCACAAACGCAAACGTTTTGGCCTGAGAGCGTTTAATAGCAGACTAAACTCGTTTGGATAAACAGAGGTCTCCAGTTTCTCCCTCTGTGGGTGTCCTGTGGTCACCGTTTCCTCTGCTCTCCTTGAGGGGATTAGGAACCCACTGATAAATTAACCCCAAGGGTTCCCACCAGTGGAACTCAGAGCTAAGTCCTGGGGGAGGGGAGCCCGTACCATTTTCCTGTGTGGGCTTCTCTCCGGCTCCTGTCCCTCCTCCTCCTGTCTTCACCCCACGAGGCCTCTTCTGAAACCTGCACTGGGGGCCCGAGACACCCAGCTTCCCCGCACTCCACATCCCCTTAGACCTGAAGGCTCTCCTTCCTCCTCTTATTCCCCAAAGCAAGGAGGAGCCCGATAAACAGACTTAGAACGTGTTATCTAGGAAACCGGGTTGCATTTGCCTGGTTTCTTTGCAACTCAGAAAACATACAGTCTCTACCCTGTAAAGAAAAATCTAATTGCATTTTGGATCATGCTTCTGTTTGCTTCTCTGTAAAATAAGATCCAGGCAAGTCTATAAGCTACCCTATAGTCCTCAAATTGACTGCATACCCCACACGCTACAGAAGCTTATGAAAGAAAAAAAAATATATAAAACTGACCCCAAGCTCGAGACTAAACATGCTTCCGCAGCTGCAGATGCACAGGCCTTCTTGCACCAGCAGCATCTCGCAGACAGTGGGGATTTGTTGGGCAAAGTTATATCAGACTCCAACCGGGAGCCCCCCTGCCCCCCACCCAGCTCTGTCCTTTGTGCCAACGACAGTGCAGATGTGCTGACTGGCGACGGGTGGGGAGAGCAGCCACATCAATGCTGGAGATGTCTGGGGGTGCGCTAAGGACTAATTCAAAGCCGGCAATGGCTCGATGGAAAGCCCTTTGTGATGGGCCCCTCCCCAGGGGCCGGGATATAAGGACCAGGCATGAAGGACCCATTTCAATTCAACAAGAATGTACTGAGGTCCCACCAGGTGCAAGGCACTGCGCTCAGCCTGGGGAGAGGCCGGCCGAGAGGGACAGAAGACAGACCGTGGTGTCAGGGCTGCAGTCAGTCGAGCCCCTGGCATCGAGCTGCACCGATTGAACAGTGGGGATCTTTGCACCCATTGTCCCCGAACATCGCACTGCTCACCCGAGTCGGGGGAGCTGGGGACTCAGAGTCGCTGAGGAATAAATGGGCACGCTTTTGCTTTCCGCTCAGGACAGTCTGTTCTACAGCATCTCGAGGTGACTGACTGCCCCTCTGCAGGTGGCACCCAGGGGGTGCCAACGTCCCTGCCCAGTGCTCTCTCCCCTACACTCCTGCAATCTCACTTAGCACGGTCCACAGAGCACCAAGTGACACTCTCCCCAACCACCCTTGTATTTTCACACGTGTATCTCAGCGGCTTAACGATATGTTGATTTCTAAGTGGAACTGAAGTTGATTTTTGAAATTGGATTAAGCATTTCAACACTCGAGAGTTAAACCATCCTTGAAATGTGAAGACTAAAAAATTATATCTAATGGGTTTGTAGATAAAATTCCCTTAAAAGTAGGAAAAAGCTTTCTGCCATGAGCCAAAAGGGTCTTTGTACAATGATGTATAAAAATAGCCATGGCAAAAGAAGTCAATGAAAGTATCTACTTATTTACTCTAGTTCAGAATTTTATGCAAAGGCACAAGTGGGCCAAAATCATAAATGAAATTTTATCCCCAGATCAAATCCTCTTATAAAAACGATTACCAGAAGATCTCCGTTTAGCAGTGCTAAGCCCCAGTCAATACTGTGATGCCTTCATGTTTTAGCATAAGCGACGAACCTAGACAATCTCCAGGAGTTTGGCACTGTGGGGTTTAATCTGTATTAAAAGTTCTTATCTCCAATGGAAAGATTTGTGGGGGAAGTCCTGATCAAACTAGACAGCTCTGCCTACAGAACAGCAATCAACTCAGATGCCAATCTGGAAGATCCTTCACAGAACCAGAGTCTGCGCTACTGAAAAAACTTTAAAAATGCAGGATGAGCAGAGTATATGGTAGAAAAGCTACCTTTCATTGGGGAGAGAGGGAAACCTAGGGTCAGACACTGCTGAATTCAGAGGCTGATTCCTGGTGTTCTCAGGCGAGTCCTTCATTAACAGGACACCTCACCCAGGTGTTGTAAAAGCCCCAATGGCTGGCTTCAGGTGTTGGTGGGGTAGGTAGTATATACTGGTGGTAGCTCTGGGGTGACAGACTGACAGCAGGTTATCACCCACGGAAGACATTACTAGTTCACTCCTCATCTGCACCCATGGAAGACATTACTAGTCAATCTCATGCAACCTCATACCTCTCAACACTGACTCAGGCAGCAACTTACCTCAGTAAGGTCCCCCTACTGTGACAAGGAAAATCCCCCAGCCCAAACCCAGAAAGCAACTTCCTCATCTATAGCTTTCAGACCAGAAACTCAGGGTAGAGCTGCTAAGGAAATAGATTACAAAAGCTTTATGCTTAAAGACAGCATTCAGATGGCTTCCAGCAGTCATGTCTAGAATTCCAAGAATGGACTGGTATGAAGAAGGCTAGCTCAACAAACTTGGTAAAAATACCAACTAAACCCAATACACTGGGCCCTTTGTTTATCTGGGCTGTTCATAGAGGAATGTCCCAATTCAGAAGTATTTATAAAGAGCTGAAATGACCATTCACCAAAGACCCCTTGGGTTGCTCTGAACTGATTGGCAATGGAGGGTCGGCCAGGACAGAGGACTGATAAAACGTGAATTATTTGGAAGCCAGAGCCTTCCTGTCAAACTGCATTCCAAAGATAACCAAGTCACGGAGGCTGTAAAATCGCTTATGTGTTGGCTGGATCACCTGTTCAACCTCCATCACAAGCCTCTGTTGGCTCATAAAGGTGGAACCCAGAGACCTCTCTAACGATGGAAGAAAGCCCTGCTGCTTCTTTAATCCTGGGAACCAGACGCTTAACAGAGGGATAGGAATCCATGGCTGTCCACAAACATGTCTGCGCTATTAACTAACCAGTGTACAAGAAATGTGGTTACAAAAATCCAGAGAGGTCCCTATAGCTCCTAAGCCCTCCCCTGCAGAGGTGGAGGAGGTTTTGCTGGTTAGAGATAATCAGCAGAGAAGACTGATGATCAGAAGGAGATGATCCACAGCTAAACTTCCGAGGTATGGTGCTATATCAGGCAGTGCCTTGAAACTAATAAGAGTTCATCAAGTGTTAACATTTTAAGAATCCGATTTGCTTTTAAAAATAGCATTGTCAGGTCTATCCATATAATCACATCCCTTGCATCCCGATGAAGTGCTGGAGTGGGAGAGAGGGGGTGACTTTTGGTGACTGCCAGGGAACTTCTCGGAGCCGGCAGCCTGCTTTGTCTATGCCATCGCCCACAGTGAGTACCCATGAACCTTGTCCTGTTAATAGTGATGGCAATTACTAAGTACCTTTGTGCTTTACTCCCCTGCCTGAGATTTTACCGTTATCTCTGCTGGAATCTAAGGATACCCACAGAAATATACCTCACTTGTCAATGTTACTGTGCCTGTGATTGGGGTGGGGGGAGAGGAGCAAGAATTTTCTCTGAAGCAGGACTTTCCTGGTGGTCCAGTGGTTTAAGACTCCGAGCTTCCACTGCAGGGGGCACGGGTTCAATCCCCGGTCAGGGAACTAAGATCCTGTAAGCCGCACTGTGCGGCCAAAAAAAAAAAAAAAAAAAAAAAAAAAATTTCCTCTGAAGCAGTCGGAAATAATATCTTGATGGAGAACTTAGAACTGGACAGAGGAAGCTGCTGCTTGGAGCAGCTGTTTATAGCTCAGCCCAGGGAGCCCAACGTCCCACCTGGCTGGGAGGAATTCCAGGTTCAGTCAAGTCTATGCATCTTCCAAAGGCTTCTCACCTCAATATGGTTTGCCAGGGTGTTATTAGTGCTGGAAAAAGAAGGCATTCCCTGGTCTATCATGGTGTGTGTGGAGGCTGTATTTCTCACTGCAAAGCATGTGATGGGTTTTGGGATTTATAGAGAAATGTAAGCAACAAGGGCGTAGTTTCCAGGGTCTGAGTCTCAGAACCAAGAAGCCAAACCACCACCAATGACCTTCATGATCATTACCCTATGCTCATTGTCTTATTCTCACCTCTCTGACAAGGAAAAAAATACAAATGAAGTGAAAACACTGGGGTTATAAAACATTGTTCAACATACCCATAACTTGGTAAACCAAAAATGAGGCATACACTTACAAATTTCTGAAACACGCAGCAACATATTAATGGTGGTCTCCTTTGCCACCTTCCTCTGAAGCTTTATATCATGTAGAATCACGGCATTGACTGTGTTGTACTCCCCCTAGAAAGTTCTTCATTCTATTATGTGCATACAGAGGCTAACAATAGAGTATGTAAAATACGACAGCTCACACTTAGATTTTTGCAGGAAATAACCCAAGTGTTATGAAGGGCCCACCAACACACCATACAATGCTGTGAGGGAAATTACCGTACTTGATTTACACAACTGATGCTTACTTTGAAAGCTCTTATCATTTTTATCCACTCAAGTGAAAACAGACACTCTCTGTTCTAGATTAATGACAGGTGGCTAACACAGTAGCCTCCAAACTTTGCTGAGCACACAACCTCAAGAGTGAAAAAAACAAACAAAAAAACCCCCCAAAAAACCTGTGATCCTGCCACGGATAGATGCATATTTACTTATGAAGTAGGTGTATGCACTACTATACTAACATATTGGGCCCATGAACAAGTGTATGAGAACAGAACTTTTCTAGTCTACGGATCTGCATTTTTCCTGCACCAAAGTGGGTTATATCTTGTGTGTTCCCACTTTGGAGAGCTGAAGTTTAGATAAATGAGACGAAAGTGGTCAGCATGACATGGCTGATGTTAATTTGCCACCTGGGAGGCTCCATAAACCCCCTACTCAGGCCTCTCACACGTAGCCCAGCCATGCACTGGAAACCCCCAACAAGATGAGCCTTGATCACCTGTACCTGGTAGGTCACCAGCAGGAACTCATTTTTCCATAGGCTGAAAGTCCCTTCCCATAGCAACATTCACAGAAAGCTCTGCCTGGGGACCTCAATGCAGCTGGCTGAGGCCCAAGGAACTTCTGAGAATGAAGCATTTCCCTATTTTTTTCAGATGGCTTGTCTACAAGATGATGAAATAGAAAAGCTTCAGTGATTCTTTTTCTGCTCAGAAAGCTATAAATACATATAGATAGCTGTCAAGAGTAGTCATATCAGAGGTTTCGGAATGTTTTTAAAGAACTCTGATGTTAATTAGGACATCATGGAAAGTCAAAACACCTGGGTGCAATGCTGCATCCAGATCTGTCTTTAAAATAGTCAATAAGAGGGGCTTCCCTGGTGGCGCAGTGGTTGAGAGTCCGCCTGCCGATGCAGGGGACACGGGTTCGCGCCCCGATCCGGGAAGATCCCACATGCCGCGGAGCGGCTGGGCCCGTGAGCCATGGCCGCTGAGCCTGCGCGCCCGGAGCCTGTGCCCCGCAACGGGAGAGGCCACAGCGGTGAGAGGCCCGCGTACCGGGAAAAAAAAAAAAAAAAAAAAAATAGTCAACAAGAAATGCTGAGAATGTGTGTGGTCTTCTATTTCCTCCACACAAGTTCTGAGTGGCATGGGAGAGCTCTTTCAAGTTCAGATCTGGGGGAGGAGTGATGGAGATTAGAAGTTAAAAAAAAAAAAAAATCAACTCCGAACTATGTGACCCCAAAACAAAGTCTCATAAAATGTTTGCTAACCTCAATTCCATCTTTGCTAGGTGGAGGCTCGGAACAGTCTCCAGGATTTGGACCACTTGGTCTAACATCCAAGAATTAGCAGAAAGCAGGAATGCAATACCTCTGCTGAGGACTGAATGAATGAATCATGAATGAACGAACGATCCCCCAACACTCCGAAGTACATCACCGAGGTGTAGGTCTCAGCCTGCATACTCTACTGATTTGTTTTACAGACACTGTAGCCTTCCGGAGGCTAATTTTTTTCTTTCTTTCCTTTTTTATTTTTTTATAAATTTAATTTATTTTATTTTTTATTTTATCTTTGGCTGTGTTGGGTCTTCATTGCTGCGCGCGGGCTTTCTCTAGTTGTGGTGAGCGGGGACTACTCTTCGTTGCGGTGCGCAGGCTTCTCATTGCAGTGGCTTCTCTTATTGTGAAGCACAGGCTCTAGGCACACAGGCTTCAGTAGTTGTGGCACGTGGGCTCAGTAGTCGTGGCTCGTGGGCTCTAGAGCACAGGCTCAGTAGTTGTGGTGCACGGGCTTAGTTGTTCCGCGGCATGTGGGATCTTCCCGGACCAGGGCTCGAACCCGTGTCCCCTGCATTGGCAGGCGGATTCTTAACCACTGAACCACCAGGGAAGGCCTTTTTTTTCTTTCTTAAACTACATACTGGGAACACAGGTGAAAGAGAGACTCCTGGCCTCCAAGAGCTCAGGGAACAGTGAGGAAGAAAAACGATCAGCACAGGAGGTCAATTTAGTGTGCTCTCGTAAGAGTCTGAACAAACTGCAGGGGGTCGTGGACGAGCAGAAAGGCTTTGGCTTGAAGCTGCCCTTGGGCTGGTGGTGGTGGGTGAGAGGAGCTGGACAACAAGGAAGGTGGTGAGGGAGGGAGGCACCCAGCACAGGAAGCAGCTCCTGCGGACGCGGGCAGGCAGGGCAGAGGGTGTCACTGGGGAATGGTGCCAAGTTCAAAATGCTCAGGCCTGGAGAAGGCGGCTGACTGCCTGGGAAGCACCTTGCAGTAGAAGGCATTTTCATTTTATCCTGCAGGCGATGAGGAAACAAGCTGATTTTAAGTAGGACACAGACTTCTTTGGTATTTTTTGAAAACATGACTGAATTTGAACCAAAAAAAAAAAAAAAAAAAAAAAAAAAAGAAAGAGAGAGAGCGCTCTAACAATGTGAAAATAGGAAATACCCAAAAATAATTCATGAGCTCAGATATGTTCAAATATCACTTTTGTTCTTCTGTATTAAGACCCCCCAATTCCAAATCATTAATAATGGGGCAGAGTACCTTTTGATTGATCAGAAGGGGGCCTGCTTCATGGAGCAGAGCTGAGCAGAGCAATCTGTATGTGGTGTACATCCCGCGGACGCTCTGTTATGTTGAGCAAGATGAGCTTAAGATTCAGGTAAAACCAAGTGAAAGGGGTCCCACTTTTTATACATGTTATAACTGAGCATCCCCTTGAGAAACTATGGTCGCCTAGAAACGTGTGGACAATATTTCAATGGAAACAACTGTAGGCAAATGACGACTGAGATTTTTCCAGAAGGATACACTAAAGACGTAAGGTGACCAGTCTTGCTACGTTAAAAACCAGAAAAATAAGACAGAACTTTATGCACATCCACGATGTACCACAAAAACGATGTCTCTGGCTGCCTCTGTCCTTTACAGTCACCCAGGAAAAGGGAGGAAGGTGCTCAGGAGAGAGCACGGTACAGAAGTGCTGATGTCTACTGGTTGGAACAAACTGCCATCAGCCATCCCGAGCAGCATAATCAAGAAAGGAGCCTGGTGTGTTGGACTCAGGGTGGGTGAGGCTGGCAAGTTGGGTGTGACTGGAAGTCAAAACAAGCTCCAGTCTGTAGAAGGTAGGAGGGTAACAGGTAGGGACCTTGAAGATGGTGTCCTCCAAGCTACAGAAAGGGCCCAGTTCTGTGAAGTCCCTACACCAAGAAGGGCGCAGCATCTAGGGCTTGTGGGGAGGCCAGAAGGGAGGGGCTGCCCATGGCGCGATCACCCCCATCATTTAATGTGCTGTGGGCACATGGCCACAGGGGCACGAAGGGGGCACTGGGCTCTGCTCTACGCTGTCCCTTCTGGGTACCCGAGCAAGGAAATTGGCTTCTAACTGGCCAGTTCCCCTCCTCATCCCCGCTCCCCAACACACGTACCCACCAGCTGTACCAATATTAATGAGGAAGACGCCAAGCAGATTTTTACACTCCTCACCCACTGACAGGCTTCTTCCAAAACTTGGAAGCAAACACTGGAGGTAAACTGATGAAAGTTTATTGCTAAAAGAAAACAAGGGTGGGCAAATTAGGTGTCACAAGGCCCCAGCGAAACTGGCACCATTTTGGGGGTTGCCTGACCTCCTCAGCCACAGGAAAAGAAGCTTATGCCAATATCACAGAAAGCGAGGTGCACGGTGGCCCGTGCGGAGCTGAGCGTGCCGCCTCTCTACACAGCTGAGAAACCAACATCGCAAAGCCAGACGATCATCGCACCATCCGCCCTCGGGATGCGTAGCAGCCTTTGCTCACCAGAGGAGCACCCCGGCACTCTCAGGGGTGGGCGGGCAGGAAACATCTCCTAGCACTGCACACCCCCTCTTTCCTGCACGCGTCTTGGGACCTGCCCTCCTCCACACCAAAGGTTCTGAGGCAGACCTGCAATTGCAGAGAGCCCCGCTTTCTCTGTGAGGCTCGGATCATTAACATCATCGTTGTTATTGCGAGACTGTGTTCATTAGTGAAAGGTGCCCTTCGGAGGAGCAATTCTGATCTGAATGAGCAGAGACACACATGACTGGAAACAACCTGCTTAATTCCCTTCTTGGCTGACCTCTTCTGGCCTTCCTCAACCTTTCCTGCTTGTGATATGTGTCACCGATGCCTTGCTGCTTTGCTATCAAACACTGGCCCTGAGGTCAGGCTTTGCTTTTACAGAGCTGCTTTGTGAAGACATAAAGGTCTGATCTACCGCCAGAACCGAAGCTCCCACCTGTGCCCTGTAAGAAGCAACTCAGAGCGGCTACAGAAGGTTGACACAGGGAAGGGCTTGCCATCTGGCTGAGGAATCAAGATGGGACAAAGGCCCAACGGAGTGCCGCAGATTGAATTGAGGATCCTGATCTGCCCAGAAAGGTAGACGCTAGTCCCAGAGGTCACCTTATCCAGTGAGGGATCCCCACAAGGTAGGAGGGGTAGGTAAAAGGGGGAGATTTGAACTTCGTGAGTCAAAGGGCATACAAAGGTTCTCCAACCTGACCAAAGCAGCAGCCAAGTACCACAACTGGAAAGCCCCTTACGAATAAACATGCAGCCCTTTCATTTTATAGATAGCTAAGTTGCCTCCTACTCTGGGCCTCCGTTTCCCTAATGTGACGCCATAAGCGAGCGATCGGGGCTGAGCAGTGGGCACAAGAATCTTGGGTGTCCTGCTTACTGAGTGATTCCTGTTACCAGCCCACCAAGCTGCTTCCAGAAACAGATAATCACTTTTCACCTCCCAGCTCAGAGAATGCCTTAAAACACATTCAAATCGTATGCAGTCTAAAAGCTTGATGACAAGACTCCGATTTTGGCAAGCGATGTGAACAGACAGTTCATAAAAGAGCTCATTCAAATAGCCAATAAACACAGGAAAAGGCGCTCAACCTTAGGAGCTGTCAGGGAAATGCAAATCACGGTAACAATCAGCTGTCACTTACCACTCTTTAATTTCTACCAATCTGATAGGTGAGAAATCCCGTGGATCAGGAGGGGTGTGGCTCAAAAATCACTGGTGGAAATGCAAAGTAATTCAATCCGCTTAGAAAGCAATCTGACAACAGATTCCAACTTAAAGAACACACTCCCTTACACTTAAGACTCAAATCTCACTCCTGGCAATCTTTTCTTTGGTAGACACTGTTGGGTTGGTTTCCTACTCAGCATTCACTTCTCCCTTCCTCTTTCTAACAGAATGCCAGGTTTCCTCAGTATCCACCTCTGCCCCCATTCAACTCACCCAATCCTCACCCATAGCTCCTTTCAAGGACCCATGAGGTCCAAGAGTAACCCCATCTCCCTTGCCTGTGACCGGGTCCAGAACACAGGCCTAAGCCAAATCAACTCTTGGCATTCTCCTGGTCCCATGGCTTGGTCCAGGACTGGACAATGTAACCTACTCTGGGCCAATGGGACTGAAGCCAAAGTTTTCTAGGGGCTTCTGGAAAAGAGGATTCCTTACTCTTTGGAGACATATCAGAAGCCTCTCTCTTCCTTTGGCTGTTGTTACATGCAGTGGTGGGCCAGAACTGACTGCACCCATCTCGCTTTCAGTCTAAGAATAAATCACAAACATGGAGGAGGACAGGGGCCTGCCTGAACCACATCTGCCACCGACCTTTCTTGCCAATGCATCTCTTTTGTTGGTTTTCTTTGTAATTTATGAAGTATTTGAAACACAGAGAAAGGTATACAGAGGATAAGGGAGAATACATCCAAGTGCCCACAGCTCAGATTTCACAAATGTTCACATTTTGCCATATGCTCCAGTTCTGCGTGTTAAATCAAACTTTAGACACATTTGAAGTTCCCTTTGTAGGTTTTCCTGACTCAGTTCCTCTGTCTCCCTCTCTAAAAGCAATCACTATCCTGAAGTTAGCAGCTATCCTTCCCTTCACCTTTTAATCTTTATATTAGGTATGTATTAGATTGAACTATATGAATTGGTCAATATGAACCATTTTTACCTATGTATTGATATTTTACCTACATATACCTATTTTATATAGTTCAACCTAATACATTTTTTAATAAATGGCATCACTGTATACATAATCTAGCAACTCTAGTCACCAATATACTTTTGAAATTTATCCATGTTGATCCCTGTCACTTTAACTGCCACTCAGAAGTGCACTGACTGCATGCGTCACAAAGTAGTTTTCATCTTTTACAGATGGGTGTTTAACTTGTTCTCCTTTTTTTTTTTTTTTTTTTTTCTATCACAGGTGCTGCATCTCCTGGTGCTCATGGGGAGTCTCTTTAGGGCAGAACACTGAAGTGGAGCTGCTGGGGAGAGGCAGGATCTCGAGATTTACTAGGTGCTGTCTGCATTTCCAGTCCTGCCATCCAGTAAGACAGGTCCTACTTCAAAGTTTCCTCTCCAAAGCTTGCTCCTTTTGGCCAGCCTACAACATTTGAGCTAATCTGTTGGCTGTGGAACGGTTGCCTTTTGAGGTTTTAATGTGCATTTCCCTCATTACTAATCGAGCATCTTTTCATATGTTTATGGACTATCAGTTTTCCCGTTTCTGCAAAGAGCTTCTCCCTACACTTTGACCATCTCTCTATTGGCTTGTTAGTGGTTTTCTTATTGAATGCCAGGAGTTCTTTGGGTAGGCTGAATTAGTTCCTTGTTACGCATTGCAAATATCTCCCAATGAGAGGTTTGTTCTTCCCCCTTCTAAAAATGGTTACTGTTGTCATTCATGAGTTTGAATTTTTGGGTTGTGAGATTTATCAACTATTTCCTTTCTTCATTTGTGCTTTTTTGTGTCTTGTTTAAGAAATCCTCCCTTTACCTCAACATAGTAAAGGCCGTATATGACAAGCCCACAGCTAACGTCATACCCAAAGGTGAAAATCTGGAAGCTTTCCTCCGAGATCAGGAATAAGACAAGGATGCCCACTCTCACCACGTTTATTCAACACAGTATTGAAATCGTAGCCAGAGCAATTAGGCAAGGAAAAGAAATAAAATGCATCCAAATTGTAAAGGAAGAAGTAAAACTGTCATCATTTGCAGGTGACATGATATTATACATAGAAAACACTAAAGACTCTACCAAAAAACTGTTAAACTAATAAATGAACTCAGTAAAGTTGCAGGATACAAAATCAATATACAAAAATCTGCTGCATTTCTATATGCTAATAATGAACTATCAGAAAGAGAAATTAAGAAAACAATCCCATTTACAATTACATAAAAAGAATAAATACCTAGGAATAAATTTAACAAAGGAGATGAAAGGCCTGTACACTGAAGACTATAAGACACTAAAGAAAGAAATTAAAGAAGACACAAATAAATGGATATTCTATGTTCATAGATTGGAAGAATTAATACTGTTAAAATGTCCAAACTACCCAAAGCAATCTACAGATGCATTTCAATCCCTATCAAATTCAAATGGCATTTTCACAGAAACAGAGCAATCATAAAATCTGTATGGAACCACAAAAGATCCCAAATAGCCAAAGCAATCTTAAAAAGAAGAACAAAGCTAGAGGCGTCACACTCCCTGATTTCAAACTGTTTCACAAAACTATAGTAATCAAAATAATATGGTATTGGCATAAATACAGACATTAGATCAATGGAACAGAATAAAGTGCCCCAAAATAAACCCACACACATATGGTCAATTAATTTATGGTAAAGGAGCCAAGAATATACAATTGGGAAAGGGCAGTGTTTTTGATAAATGGTGTTGGGAAAGCTGAACAGCCACATGCAAAAGAATAAAACTGGACCACTATTTTATACCACACACAAAAATTAACTCAAAATAGATTAACAACTTGAATGTAAGATCTGAAACCATAAAACTCCTAGAAGAAAATATAAGGTGGTAAACTCCTTGACATCTGTCTTAAGCGATGATCTTTTGGACTTGACACTGAAAGCAAAGGAAACAAAAACAAAAATAAACCAGTGGGATTACATCAAACTAAAAACCTTATGCACAGAAAAGGAAACCATCAACAAAGTGTCAAGGCAACCCACTGAATGGGAGAGAACATTTGCAAATCATTTACGTAATAAGAGGCTAATATCTAAGATATATAAAGAACTCATGCAACTCAATAGTAAAAAACCAAACAATCTGATTAAAACATGAGCAGAGGATCTGAATATACATTTTCCCAGATAGCCAAGGGGTACAAGAAAAGGTGCTCAACATCACTAATCACTAATGCATTGGATTTCAAATGCAACTTAAAATCACAATGAGATGTCACCTCACCCCTGTTAGAATGGCTATTTTAAATATATATATATAAAGTCAAGAAGTAACAAGTATTGGTGAGTATGTAGAGAAAAGGGAACCCTTGAGCACTGTTGGTGAGAATGTAAATTGCACAACCACCATGGAAAACAGTATAGAGGTTCCCCAAAAAGTTAAAAATAGAACTATCATATAATCCAGCAATTCCACTTCTGGGTATTTACCTGAAGAAATGAGAACACTAACTTGAAAAGATACCCCCATGTTCACTGCAGCATTACTTAAAATAGGCAGGACATGAAAACAACCTAAATGTCCACTGATGGGTGAATGAATAAAGAAAACATGGTATGTATATATACACATACACACTCACACACACAATGGAATATTATTCAGCCATAAAAAAAATGAAATCTTGCCATTTGTGACAACACAGATGGACCTTAAGAGCATTACGCTAAGTGAAGTCAGACAGAGAAAGACAAATACCATATGATCTCTCTTACATGTGGAATCTAAAAAAAACAAAACCCCCACAAAACCCACCCCCAAAACTGAGCTCATAGATGCAGAGAACAGATTGGTGGTTGCCAGAGGTGGGGGGGAGGGGTGGGAGAAATGGATGAAGGAAGTCAAAAGGTACAACCTTCCAGTTATAAAATAAATAAGTCCTGGGCATGTAACGTGCGGAATGGCGACTATATTGTATTGCATATTTGAAAGTTGCTAAGAGGGTAGATCTTAAAAGTCCTCATCCTAAGAAAAAAAATATTGTAGCTATGTATGGTGCCAGATGTTAACTAGACTTATTGCGGTGGTCATTTCACAATATATCCAGATATTGAATCATTGCATTGTATACCTGAAACGAATATAGTTTAAATATCTCAATAATAATAATAAAAGAATGTGAGATGAGCTTGTCTCCAGCGTCCCTCCAGCTTTCAAAGCCAAGGGTTCTTGGCTTTAAGGATAATACTTTGTTACACTGTTACTAGGGCTGGTTCTCAGCTGTTTTAGTTATGGAAGAAAGTTTTAAGAAAGAAACAGAAGAAGACCGCCCTGAGGTCATAAAGATAATTTGCCTGGTTTTCTTCTAAACACTGAAAAACTCTGTCTTTCATATTTAGGTCTTAGATCCATCTGGAATTTATTTTTGTGTGAGATGTGAGAAAGCGATCTCAGTTTACATTTCCCTGCATGAGAAATCAGTCATCCTAGGGCGGTATATTGACTTGGCTTCCTTTCCCACTGATTAATAGCTCCACATCTGAACTGTAACTCTGATACACACTTAGACCAAAGGGACAAACTAGAGAACACAAATACATCTCTGCAAATACCACGTTATTTTAATAACTGTATCTTTCCCAAAAAACCTCTCTCATTGCGCAAGGCCGCCTTCTCTATTCTTTGTCTTGGGTTTTTCCTAGCCCTTTACTCTTCCACATGAATTTTAGGATCAGCTCATTAAATTCTGTGCAAAATTTTATCGAAGCTTTTATTGAAATTGTACTGAATTAATATATTAATTGGGGGAAATGGATATGTTAATTAGTTTTTCTATTTAGCCATGTCCTTGTCCTTTGATAGTTTTTAAATTATTTGCATACAAATCTCATACGTTTGTTATTAGATTTATTTCTGAGTTTCTGAGTTTTTGTAGTTAATGGCATCTTCTAAATTTCACTCCCTACTTAGAAGTTGCAAGTGCTCAGGCATGCTACTGAATTTGTATTCAGAAAAGTTTCCGAATTCATGGAATAGTTATAATTGTATAGATGATCTTGGATTTTCTAAGTTGACTACCATAAGGATTTCCAAAAAATGATACATTTGTTCTCATTTCAATCCTGAATAGCCCTTATTTCTCTTCGGTTGCATCTTAGTGGCTAGGACTGCTAGTAGAGATGTCAAAGAGAAGTGATCCAGCCACTCTGTGGTCCAGCAAAGTGGTCCAGCCTCTTTGCTGTATTTCTGCATGTAACATTTCTACAGGGTGTTTACTGCAGGGTTGTTTTTTGTGTTGTTTTGTTTTGTTTTGCAGTACGCGGGGCTCTCACTGTTGTGACCTCTCCTGTTGCGGAGCACAGGCTCCGGACGTGCAGGCTCAGTGGCCACGGCTCACGGGCCCAGCCGCTCCGCGGCATGTGGGATCCCCCTGGACTGGGTCACGAACACGTGTCCCCTGCATCGGCAGGCGGATTCTCAACCACTGTGCCACCAGGGAAGCCCCTGCACGTCTTTGACAGATGCCCTGTATCAGGCTGTCTATTCACATGGGTCAAAACATTTTCAAACATTGGGAATGAGAGTAGAATTTTTGCTTTTTATGCCTTAACTGAAATGCTTGAACTCTTTTTCTCCTTGGATCTGTGACTGTGGTCAATTCTAATAGATTTTCAAATGTAAAGCCATCCTTGCATTTCCTTGTGTTGATGTATTCTTTACTAATAAGTTGCGGGATCCATTTCACTTATGTATTACGTGGGATTATTGTATCACTTTTACTGTATTTATTAAGCTCTTCCTTTTCAAGCCAGTTTGAGTCAGGTCTCCTCTTACGTACAGCAGAAAGGGCTCTAGCTGGCACAATCCCACTGAAATGAAAGCAGGTGGGCACTGCTATAAGCACACGCACGTCTACCACAGCAGAAGCTGCTCAGGGAAACACACTGCCTGTGCTGTGATACACCCATTCCTGTGGAATCTGCCGCCACCGACAAGGACGGGTTAGGGTTAGTAATTCACTGCAAGGAGCAGCCCAGTTTACGAAGCGACAAAAGTAAAATGCAGAGAAGCACATATAGGATGACTTCACTTGCCTCAAACAATGACCAAATTATGTTTTCTCTATGTTATGCATATGTGACTATATATCTGTGGAGAAAAGTATGGAAGAGAACTTCCAGGCTCTTAATGCTGGTTGTCTTGGAAGTGGCAGATATGGGAGAGGAGAGAAGGGTTGTTTAAAAAAAAATCTGTCCACAATGAAAAAAATCACACAGAACGTATGATATGATCCCCTTTGTGTAACATTTTTTTAAAACTTTTCTCTAGCATCAGAGATTTTTAGAGTAAATTGTATTTATGGAGTGAGAAAAAGTTTAAAGATTATTTTCATAGTAGACTATTACAAAAGATGCCCTGAAAAGACACATTTATTTGATTTCATCTGAAAACATTATGTGCGTGTCAGAAATTACCCTCACTGAAGCCAAACAGCTCAGCTACCGTAACAGTATTTGCCAGTTGGATGGCTCACACCTGCAGGGCAAGGGCAGGGGCCATAGTAGGAGCTGGAAGGGGCTTAGGTGGGCATGTTCCACACTGACCCCGCAGCACCCCAGGGTCTGTATTCTAGCAGCCAGTTCAACAAATAAGAAATGTTGACATTTTATCCACTTCTCAGAGATGCCACAATCCAAGAGGGAAAAACCCCGAGCTGGTTTCTCACCACCTCCAAGCCCCAGCCAGGAAACAGAGAACAGATGTCCTCAGTGGACCCATTTGCTCCTGGCATCTTCTCTTCTCATTGTTTTTACAGCAGAGGAACACAGGAGATGAAAGAACTTAATTTTTTTCACTGGCTCCAGGGGGAAGTCACTTATCCTAAGAAAAGGACTTAGAAGGATGGCAAGGCTGGAGTGGCTGCTGGGAGTAAGAATATGACACCACCACCAAGCGTCTCTGTGGATTACCCGAGGACATCCATCAGCCACTAGTGAACTTCTCTCTCTACTGCTTCTTTGTAAGGAAAATGATGGACTCAGAAAACATTTGCTAGCACTTGCTCCGGGCCAGAAGCTTGGCTAAGCACTGGGGATTGGCAGGCCCTGCGTTCCAGGAGCGTATAGTCTACTGAGAGATTCCACCATTTAAGCCAAGGTTTTAAGTCCTAGAACAGAAAACTGCAGAGTAGTATGAAAAACCACACATAGGAAAAAACAAAAAAAAAAAAGGAAGAGGCTTATCTCTAGATAAAATGAATCCAAATGAATTTCACAGAGCAGCATGGTTGAAGTCTTCTGTCAAGAATGTGGGCAAAGATGTCTAATACTGTGGAAGGTGTGAGGGAGAGAAGGAAGGAAAAAATGGAATGAAATAGAAACAGGAAGAGGAAAGTAAAACCCAACAGTTATCACCCATGGCGTTGGGCACCACTGTAAATGCTTTGCATCCATTCATTCATCTACTCCTCAGAGCCTCCCTGAGGTGGTATTCTTATCCCCGTCAGCTCCACGGAGAAGGTGGGAAGTGGCTGGGAGGCACAAAGGGTTAAGCAACCCCCTTCAGCTTGGTGACCTCTCAGCCACCAGCTCTACTTCCTCAGAAAGAACCCTTGGAAAGCGACATTTTCCCAGAGATGCGTGGGTCCCTTGGGTTGGAATGGGGGAGCTGGTCTAGAAAGAGTGTCTGCGTGTCCAGCTGCAGACTGAGCTATGTCGGTGCCCAGGGCAAGCTGATGAACTGCCACCTGTTTAAATCCAGGCTTTAAATATTGTTGAGCATTTCTTAGAGGCAAGGTTCCCTGCAGCCCCGAGGGAGTTTTGCAGAGGATGGCAGTGGCAGAGATCAGCGTCTCCTTGAGGGTCCACGGGAGCAGCAGGTGGTGGTTGCCGTCCTCCTCCTCATCATCAGTGACCCTCATACAGACTGAGTGCTTTCCCTGTGCCAGGTGCTGCTCTAGCACTTAACATTCATGCTCATCAAGGTTGGAAGCGAGTATGTACTGTTATCAGGCCCATTTTGCTGATGAGGCCCTGGGAGGTGAAGCAACTCACCCAGACGTACACAACCAGGGCTCGAACCTAGCCGCTCTGTCCGAATTACTAGGTGTGGGAGGCCTCACTGTCATGCAACTCTGGCCTCAAACCTGCAAGCCCCGCACAGCAAACCAGAGCCCTGCAATTAGCTGGCCTCTCGCACTCTGGACGGCAGTTCATTGGCTATCTACTGTCAACCTAGCCTGCTCTTTGAGAGATCTGGGGGTCCTCACCTCAGCGTATCCCGAATGGCATATCCCAGAATTCCTTCCCACCACATACACAGAGGACATTTTTTTCCATCTTGTTAAATTTCCCTACAGTGGGAATGCACTTAGGGGGCCATCCAACCTGACTGCCCTTATCTGGCTGTGTTGCGGGGAGAAGGCAGCGACTCTGGCCTCACCCGTCCACCCCATGTGTGTGTCCACTGACCCGATGAGATGCAACCTAGTCCCGAGCAGATGTCCTTGGTTCCAGTCTCAGGCCTGCCTTTAACAGGCCGTCTCCCCAGGGAGACGACGCAGGGCTTAGTTTCAGCTTCGTAAACTCAGCAGGTTGGACAAGATGGCCCAGAAGCTTCCCTCACGTCCCAAATCTCAACTGTACTCCTTAACTGAGGCCTTCTCTCTCCACGCTTTAGCAGCCAAGCCTGAAACAACTTGTTCGCCGGTTTTCATAAGCCTCTGTCTTCAGGACTGCTCCTCTTCTTGGTAACAGAACTGGAGAAAGCCAGAGTGGGGGGATGGGGGGGGATGAGTGGGTGGGTTATGGCTTGTAATGGATGACAGCCCGTAGCGCTCTCTAGCCCTGAGCAAAATGGAAGAGCAAAACACAAGCCAAACCCAAAGTAGCAGTGACAATTCTCTGCCGACTTTAAACATAAGCTCTAACCAGCAGAGCCAGTGCAGTCGGTTACTGATCCCTAACCTTAGTTTAAAAGGGAGGAACAGACAAAACCGAACCCAGTGGCTCTGTGTTCTATCGAAGGATGTTGGCAGCTCTTCCTTTTAGTTATCTAAGAGAAAATATCACAACGAGCCAAAGCTCTGGGTGCAGGCAAGCCTAGGATCCAATCCTGAGTCCACCCTGACTCTCTGCGAGACTGGGCAACCAGCTCGGGTGCTCGGAGTTTCCATTTTCTCAGCTGGAAACAGCAGCATCTCCATCACAGGATGCCCACGAGCATTAAATTAAATCATACATAATAAGCCCCCAGTAAATGTTTGTTTGTGTTTGAATAATCACAAACAACCTACAGCAAAATTAATTTTGAGAGAACTATAAAAGGAGCCTTTAAACATGACCTAATGCACAGGTATGTCCACATGTAAAAATGTACACTATAGATCTGTGTGTTTTACTGTATGTATAATATACCTCAATCTTAAAAGTTACAGGAGAAGAACAGGACCATTAATAATGACATTTACAGAACCAGTCTGCATTCTAGTGAAAAATGGAAACAAACATCCAGCCGTAGGTGAACAATGAAATAAATTCAAGTACTTCCACATGGTAGAATACTGTTTGTCTATTAAAATTATGTTTTCAGAGAATGTTTAATGTCATGAGAACATTCTCAAAATAAAATGAAAAGTGGGAAGAAAACAGGATATGAAAACTGTGTGTAAAAAAAAAAAAAAGAAAGCTGTGTGTAAAATAGAATTCCAATTTATAGCTTGTATCTGCACAGACCAAGGCTAACGAATCCAATGAAGGTGTTATCAGTTGTCATCCCTGGGGGTACAGCTGTGGGTGGTATTTATTTTTCCTTTATCATTTTCTGTATTTTCTAAATTGTCTAAAGTGAACATATATTACTTTTAAAATCAGAGAAAAAACTACAGTAAGAGATAAATGCATGCCATATAGCACTTATAAGAAGTGGTGACATTATGGAAATAAGGCTTCCACTAAGGTACTGCACGCCCAAACGGGCGCGGGGGTTACTGCAGAACAGAAAAACTTCGTGCATTCTCATCACCTGAGAAAATAGAGGCTTTGACTCCAACTCCAGGCAGAAAAGCTGGAAACTGGGTTTTAAGATGATCAAAATGATTAACCAAAAGCCCAAGGCTTCGCTTAAGCACTCTGACTGGGAAATCGGGGACAACGGGGAAAGAGAGAAAAACCTTGAGGATTATTTCAGAATTTCAATGCTTAAGACGCAAGAGAAGTTTCTCAATGAGAAAGACCTTGTTTCTAAACAATTATTTTTCGGTGACACAGAGACTCAGTCGGGAATCACCTTACTGTTTTATTATCATTATTACGATTATCATATTATTTTGTAAAACAGTAAATTGTCTGACATGTGAGGATGGCCTTCCATTTTTGAATTTAAAAGATGAGAAATCGGAGTTTATCTCCAAAGAAAAAGATTATTAAATCTCTGCAACAATGAGGACTTTTGCTGTGTGGGTTTTTACACTTGCATCCTTCCTCTTTTAAAAAAGATGTAAAATAGAATATCATCTTTGATTTTTGGTCTTTATCTCAAAGTGTCTAATATTCCTGAAGGGATAAGATGAAAGGAGGCCAGAAAGTGAATTCCCTCTTATCCCAGCAAGTGCTCCATATGACACTGGGGGAGGGGGGCTATTTAATTATTGAGGTGGAGTGGTTTCAAAGGGAGGGTGGATTGAGGAGAACCAAGGGCACTGCCAGGGGATGGGCATCCCAGTCCCTAAAACCTCCTGAACTCATGGGACAAAGCTCAGCGTGCAGCGCTCAGCCAACCCTGTCCACCAGCTCTCCTCGAGGCCAGTGATGCTGTGCCCACCCTGCCTTCACCCAGATGTCAGGTCAGACTGAGACCCGGCCAGGAGCTGCCATGGGCTTGAGAGTAGACTGCATACACCCCAGGAAACGGGCAGGGATCCCAAGATGAGGGTGGGAAAGCGAGCACAGCTGACAAAAGGCAAGGGGGACACCCCAAAATTCCAAGGACAGGGCAGGAAAGGGACCCCAGTAAAAAGGGCCAGCTATGCCCGCTGATTCTCCAGACAGTACCTATGCAGGTAACAGTGTGGATTTTAGCCAAAGGCTTTTGATCTTTTCACAGTTAACAAGCTGGACTGGGGTACTTATTCCCTGTCAATAATATCTCAGTAAAGCTGGGAAAACAGGACAAAAAAAAAGAAGTGTCTTTCAAGTTGAGATCTGAAGAATGAGAAAAGAGAAGAGGGGCAGGATTTCAAGGCAAGATCTCCAAGTTGGGGAGAAGCATGGTTCATCCAAGGAAATGAAAGAAGGTGAGCAGAGGTCCAATGGTACAAGGCCCTGGGAGCAGGGTAAAAGATTTTGGCCTTCCTTTTTAAGGTAATGGAAAGCTTTGAAGAGACTGCTGGCTCAGTTCTCCCAAGAATAGTTTATAATTTGTACCATCCTAGATGCAACAGAGAACAGTTAATTCGTTACATCATAGATGCCTTAAGGGCTAATACTTTCAAGGAACTGATTGAGAAAGGCTGAGTCAGACTGTATTTCAGTAAACTCCTTTTGTTATTTTAGTAACCATATCCCTCATTCGGGGGTCTAAGGCTGAATCTGCCTTAGGCAAACCTCTACCATTCATCCTGGGGGAGACAGAAGAGCCTACTGGTCACATACACTTGGGTTGAAATACCAACTCCGTCGCTCACAAGCTGCATGACCTTGGCCAAGCCACTTAACCTTCATGTCTCAGCTACTGCAATACTTACATCATCACCTACTTACTTCTTCCAACAACCCCAATCAATAATTCATATAAGGAGTTTGACACATGTTTAGTCTGTTGACTGGGCATGTACTACTATATTATTATTATCAAATAGTATTTGAGGAAGGACTTCCTATGTCATGTGAGCTAGAACTGCACTCCTATCTTCCACAATGGTTGAGAAGCTACTTCATTAAAACATATCTTTAGTTCTTAGTCTGTATTCAAGGCTAAGTTACAGTCTCCAGTAGGTGAAAATAATTTGGGATATTCTTTTTCAGGGACTGGTGTTGGTCAAAGTTTTCTGGGCATTCTGGATGAGGGAGGCACGATGATATCCCCAACTTGGGGCTCAGCGACAGGCAACACGTGGCAGTCTCTCTTGGGGTTTTCTGGGAGCCACTGCTGTATGATGTGACCAGGGAAAGCCCATCCTTGCTACTTGCCGGGTTAGATGGGCCCTGAGCCACCAGTTATCTCTTGGGAAGTATCTTCTGTAGACACTTCTGACCACTATTATTCTAAGGGTCATCTGAAAAGTGGCAGAAATCAGTCAGACATTATTCTCTCCATGGACCAAACCACAATGCATCTCTACCCACTTTGGTCAAGAAAGACAGGAAAACCAGTCTTGGATGTGTCCCAAGCACCTAGAACAGTGGGTGTTCCATATATATTTGTTAAAGGAAGGAAGGAGTTGGGGGTTAGAAAATCTTTCCTGGCATTTTGATGTGGGAAAATGAAGGCTGAGAAGGGGATTCTACTGGGAACAGAGTAATTTTTAGCATCCTGGGATGTGTGGGCAGGGTCCACCTCAATCTTCAGACTTTCAGAAGGAGGCTGAGAGTTAAACCCACTAATTCAACATCCTAGTCTGTCTCATTTCATGGTTCCCAGGGCCCTTTCCCACATGTTCCTTCAGTTCCTGGAACAACTCTGAGAAATAGATGTTATTACCTTCTTTTTAGGGATGTGAAAACTGAAGCTGAGAAGAGTACTCAAACCAGGGTGCTAGTCCCAGCCCCTAGAGCAGTTGTTAAGATGCAGAATCCCAAGCCCCAGCCTCAGACCTACTGAATCAGAACCTCAGATTTGGGGAGGGGGTGGCCTGGGGATCTGAATTTATAATAATCACCCCTGGTGCTCTCAATGCAGCTCAATTCAGGAACCACTAGGTCCCTGGATGATCACAGTGCTGGGAGCCCTGACTGATACTCTCCTTCTGTGTCTTTCCATTCATTTCCCAGTGTCCTGTCCCTCGATGGACCATGAACTATTCTCATCTGGTGACTCTATCTGGGCCAGATTTTAAACCACCATCCTGGGAACCAAGCCAGTAGATGGACTCATAGAGTCTGTATGGGGCGACCTAAGCCAGCCTATCTTTTTCTCCCCACATAATGCAAATTTGTAAGGTATTTCATTCAATTACACTGATATTGGTGTGACTTTTAAAATGATAACCAAGAAGGACTGATAGATTTTTAGAAGAACTGATGGATTTTAGAATGGAACTGATGGATTTTGGAATGGATTTTTTAGATCGTGCATGGCCAAACGATCAAATGGAAGAGGGGCAAGGAAGTCAACCATTTCCCATGCAGAGGGCCTCTCAACAGTGCCCAGGGCCAACCCGCCTCCTTCTGCTGAAAGTGACTGGGAATAATGGAGAATGCATTTGCATGAATTACTCAATGTGGTGGTCCCTTCTATGTATTTACACCTATGTGTTATGTTATTGGTAATTATGCACTTCTGGTTGGAGGACCAGTTAACAGACACCTTTCCACATGCTTGCTTCTCCTTCTCACTTCTAGGTTTTTAGAAAATATGGTTAAGAAAACAAAGCAGGGCTTCCCTGGTGGCGCAGTGGTTGAGAATCTCACGAGTTCGTGCCCCGGTCCGGGAAGATCCCACATGCCGCGGAGCGGCTGGACCCGTGAGCCATGGCCGCTGAGCCTGTGCGTCCGGAGCCTGTGCCCCGCAACGGGCGAGGCCACAACAGTGAGAGGCTCGCGTACCACAGAAAAAAAAAAAAAAAAAAAGAAAAGAAAAAAAGAAAACAAAGCAGAAGGTGAAAACACTTGACATAGAAAACACGGGGACATTTCCTCAAATAACATGGAGGATAGAGTCACAAATAAACTGGGGCTATAAAGTCTAGAAAAGATGAAGAGTTGGCCTGATCTACAAATGATCTTTAGCCTACTTGCAGATTTTTACTCAAAAGATGTCGACTGCTAGTTTTCGGCAGAAACACAACACAGCACTGTAAGTGATGTACGTGCTTTGGCAGAAGGAGAGGGAGATGAAAGACCTGCTTTTGCAAAATCTGACTTGATATGTTAATAAGCAAGAGAATAACAGAATTGTGAGCAAGATCTTAAAGGTAATGTTAAAGAAAAAAAACCTCAGAAGATAGTCAATAGAGTGAAATTCCTCCAAAATACAGGGTAGTGGGATATTCAGATCTATAGGATTGAAAGAGGCCCAAATGGAAAAAACAATGTTATAGTACTCTCTTCTGGGCATGATGGTATGTCTAGGAGAAAAATGACGGTTCTGGTCACTCATGCCCCATAAAGACCCTGGTACCTTCCATCAGAGTCGAGGACAAAAGTTGGGAGATTTGTTTCTCAAAGTGTGACTTTGGGGCTTCCCTGGTGGCGCAGTGGTTGGGAGTCTGCCTGCCGATGCAGGGGACACGGGTTCGAGCCCTGGTCTGGGAGGATCCCCCATGCCGCGGAGCAACTGGGCCCGTGAGCCACAAATACTGAGCCTGCGCGTCTGGAGCCCGTGCTCCTCGACGAGAGAGGCCGCGATAGTGAGAGGCCCGCGCACTGCGATGAAGAGTGGCTCCCGCTTGCCGTAACTGGAGAAAGCCCTCGCACAGAAACGGAGACCCAACACAGCCAAAAATAAATAAATAAATTAATGTTTTAAAAAAACAGAAAGATTGCAAGAAGATAGGAACTAATAGGAAGGAAGTGTTCTAACCTAGAGAAGTTGGACAGTCTCATAATGTCATGCATTGGTCCTGTGAATAGGACCAACATGGTACATCCATTTAAGAATAGTTGAAATCCTATTTGTAAGTCATTATCTTGACTTTTGTGATAGTCATTTCGAGAAAGCCCTCGCACAGAAACGGAGACCCAACACAGCCAAAAAAAAAAGTGCTCTGTAAACTTTAAAAGAAAAAAAAAAGTGTGACTTTGTTTTGCATTAGAAATCCAAAGTCAGAAGAGATACCAGGATGCTCTATCCCTCGCCTAGTCAAAGGTTCTACCTTCTGCAAAGGAAGGGCCTGGAAAGAAGCAATACTTTATTTCCAATGTCAATTATTTTGCCTGAAGTTTTTATTCCTTGGTTTTGTAAATACCATCAACAGCATATAATTTAAAGCTACCTCTGAAGTGTTCTTTATTCTGATGCATCTGGGCTCTGTGTGGACAGGAAGAGCATTATCTAGCAAGTTAGGAGTCCTACCCATTGAAGGACACTGGCAGTCCCCCCAAGTGAACGCTGAAACGGGAAACTCTGAGGTGTGCCAATCTGTCATAACCACTGGCTTCTCGGTCTTTCACCGCCTACCTGGAGCACCTGGGGCAGGAGAAGTCACTCAGCATTTCTCAAAGGTAACATCACCCTCCAGTTCCAACTCTTCTGCAGCTATGCAATGGACTTTAAGAAGAGATGGGCTAAGGCTTATGATTCTAGATGCCCAGAACAAAGGGAAACCCATGTCAGGCCTAGCGAGGGAGGTGAGAGTTAAGGGAGAGAAGGAAAGGAAAGACAATAGTGCCTCCATAGTCTCTGACTTAAGAGAGGCAGGGAGAAAACAAAATGGCAATTTCCTCTATTCAAAGGTGCAATACAATAGCCAAGACATGGAAGCAACCTAAATGTCCATTGGCAGATGAATGGGTGAAGATGTGGTCTATATATACAATGGAATATGACTCAGCCATTAAAAACAATGAAATAATGCCATTTGTAGCAACATGGATGGACCTAGAGATGATCATACTAAGTGAAGTAAGTCAGAGAAAGACAAATATCATATCACTTATATGTTGAATCTAATTTTTTTTAAATGATACAAATGAACTTATTTACAAAACAGAAACAAATTTACAGATATTGAAAACAAACTTACGGTTACCAAAGGGGAAACGTGGAGAGGTGGGGATAAATCAGGAGCTTGGGATTAACATACACGCACTACTATACATAAAACAGATAAACAACAAGGACCTATTGTATAGCACAGGGAACTCTACTCAATATTCTGTGATAACCTATATGAGAAAATAATCTGAAAAAGAATGAATATATGTGTGAAGATGTGGTCTATATATACAATGGAATATGACTCAGCCATTAAAAACAATGAAATAATGCCATTTGTAGCAACATGGATGGACCTAGAGATGATCATACTAAGTGAAGTAAGTCAGAGAAAGACAAATATCATATCACTTATATGTTGAATCTAATTTTTTTTAAATGATACAAATGAACTTATTTACAAAACAGAAACAAATTTACAGATATTGAAAACAAACTTACGGTTACCAAAGGGGAAACGTGGAGAGGTGGGGATAAATCAGGAGCTTGGGATTAACATACACGCACTACTATACATAAAACATATAAACAACAAGGACCTATTGTATAGCACAGGGAACTCTACTCAATATTCTGTGATAACCTATATGAGAAAATAATCTGAAAAAGAATGAATATATGTATATGTACCACAGAATCACTTTGCTGTACACCTGAAACTAACACAACATTGTAAATCAACGATAATCCAATAAAATTTTTTTTTTAAAGGTGCAATAGAGAAGATGGGCCCTCCCCTGGATCCACCCCACCGCGGGTCCTGTCCTCATATCCTAACGACTGCTGTGAAAAGAATCATCACACTTGATATCCGTTGAGCGCTTACGGGGAGCCGGGAGTTCTCGGCACTTTAAAACGCTATCTTGTTTAATCCTTAGAATACCCCTGGGAGGAGGGCACTAGGATGACAGAAGGGAAATGGGGCTGAGAGGGGCAGGAGCACTTGTCCTGCTCACAGGGCTGGACAGGGTCGTGTACAAGTTCCATCTCTAGTGCCTCTGTGGCACTGGACCACAGAGGTGGAAGCCTGAGGACAGAAGGAAGTCCACGTAGCTGGCCTAAATGCCAGGGCCAGCGTCACAGGCAATGCCTGTAGTCAACAGGGCAAAATGAATTAGTACCACCTGGTCACAGCCTCCTGGCACCCTTGGGTGCCCATGTCACTTTGGGAGACGTAAGAATTCAGGGAAAGAAAAAAAGGCAGGGACAGAGGAACTCAGAGGAGGGACTGAGGCTGTTGGCAAAGGCCTGAGTCAACAGCCAGGAGAGTGTGGTCACGAGGGGAGGTTAAGAGAGCCAGCCTGGATGTGGTTCACCTGCACTCAGCTCTGCCACTGACTGCTGTGACCTTGAGTCAGCTATTCAATGTCATCGTGCCTCAGTTTCCTCATCTGTTCAATGGGGATGATACCTCATAGGGTTGCTGTGAGAGTTAAATGTTTAGATTTAAAACTGTAAGTCCTTACTCACTGTTAGCTGTTACCAAATCACCTGGGTAGTACAGCAACTCACTGAACAAGATTTTCGCTTAGAAAAAGATCACAAAATCGATGGCACCTTCATTAGCCTGAGTTTCCCCCAAGACCATTGCCTGTGACAGGACTTCGCAGGAAGACGGTTTAGCAGGAGTGGGACAGGAGGGTGGGAGGAGGTCAAGGACGTACAGGATACATCACTGGGTTGGCTGGATCTTACAAGGACAGTCCAGGGAACCTCAAGAAACTCTGGCAGAGGATGAATGAATGGGGAAAGAGATCTCCGCCAGCCCTCACCCTCGTGGACAACGTGCTATCAGGGGGCTGGAGAGGCAGAGACCCCTCGGACAGGGCATCCTTGGCTGCTCCAGCAGGAAGCTGCCCACAGCTGCTTGGGACCAGGCTCTGCAGTGGCTGCGGTTAAGAGGGTTCAGAATGGTGCACAACGTGTCCAATGTGTTCAGTCAGCAAATCCATACTAAGCCCCCGCTGCATACCAGGCAGGGAGAACACAGCAAAGTACAAGCCAGGCGAGGTGTTCGTTCCCTCTTCCACTGACGCGAAGGAGATGACGAGAAGCAAGGAAACCACAAGTCTGTTCTCTATGTCTGAGGCGGAGTTTGGGGTTGGTAGACGCAAACTAATACATTTAGAATGGATAAACAACAAGGTCCTCCTGTATAGCACAGGGAACTGTATTCAATATCCTGGGATAAACCATAATGGAAAAGAATATAAAAAAAGAATGTCTATATGTGTATAACTGAGTCGCTTTGCTGTACAGCAGAGACTGGCACAACATTGTAAATCAACTATACTTCAATATAAAAAAAAAGCAAGGAAAATAAGTAATTTTAGATAGGGATAAAGTACTTGGAAGAAAATAAAATGGGCTAACAGGATGAGGAGGAAGGCTTCCTTTAGACAGAAGGACCAGAAATGGCCTCTCTGAGGAGGTGAAATTTGAGCTGAGGCTCCAATTGCAAGAAGGAGCCAGACGGAATGCAAAGGGCAAATGCAAAGATCCTGAGGTGAGTTCCAGGAACCTCCCTGGAGGCCTGCTGGGAGGAGGAGTGAGCTGGGGGACAGATGGGAGGTGGGGGAAGGGCAGGCAGGGGCTGGGTCCTGAAGGACCTCAGAGGAGGCCAAGGTGTAGAGCCTGGATTTTATTCTGAGCCCACTGAGAAGCCAGTGGAACATTTTGTAGGCAGGGGAATTCCGTGATCTGGTTGCTGTGTGAAGAAGGAGAGCAAGATAAGAAACTGGGAGATGAGTAACTGCTGGTTTTGTAGGTCAGAAATGGCTGAATGCTGGCAATTTCATCTGGTTCACCCTGATTCCTGTCCTGTTAGACTGTCATTGAGAACAAGAGCAATGTCTTAATAAGGCTCTGGTGGCCGCTACCACCATGAAGTCTTCCATGGGAGCACCAGGGACAATGGCCCTGAACCAGGAGGAGGAACTGAACCTCCCAGGTGGCTGGAGGTGGAAGCACAGCAGAGGGGTCTCGCTGTGTCCCTGCAACCCACACAGTGCACAGGAAATGATCCCTGTTACTGTTTCTGTTCTACCATCTTCCCAGGTACTGAGTTATTCACGCTCTGCCAACACACAGCACGCTCGCCACCAATGCCCTTGACCACCTGTGCTTATCTGCTCAATCACAGACACAGAGAGAGAAGGGAGGGCCTCAGCCACGGCACTCCTCCCTGGCTCTTACTTCTCTTACTGCCTCTAGCTGTTGCTGCTTTTTTTTTTTTTTAATTTTTATTTGAGTATAGTTGATTTACAAGTTTGTGTTAGTTTCAGGCGTACAGCAAAGTGAATCACTTATACATTTTATATATATATATATATATATCCATTCTTTTTCAGATTCTTTCCCATATAGGTTATCACAGAATATTGAGTAGACGTCCCTGTGCTATACAGTAGGTCCTTATTAGTTACCTGTTTTATTTATAGAAGTGTGTATATGTTAATCCCAATCTCCTAATTTATCACTTTCCCCCCCCCGTTTCTCCTTTGGTATCCAGCGATCCCACTCCTGGGCATATATCTGGAGAAGACCATAATTCGAAAAGATACATGCACCTCAATGTTCATCCTAGCTTCTCTGGAAGAAGGGAAATTCTTCAGAGCAGGAGAGAGGGGTCTGGGTTAGAGGTGACCACAACCACTGATTAGCGTATCTGTTCCGTACAGGGACAAGCCTCCATCTGTATCTTGAACAGGTCCCAGTCTTAAGGATTTTGTGGCTAAGCAAAATGCAGACTGGTGAAGTGCCAAGCCCGATTGAGCACCTGGACCAGATTAACACATTCCTATGCTTCTATGCATCCACATTTTACTTTGGTGCCTGTTCCATAGTGGTATGAAGGTGATGCTTTAAATTCTGTGTGAGAATATGGCACCAAAGTTTATCTTGGGGCTGCGTAACCGATATCTAGTATCCAGTACTTGCCATGCATTTTAAGAAATTTCATGAGGCTACTGTTACCACTCTTCATTTCCATGACCATCAGCTGTCTAGTATTCAAACAATACCTTGACGTTATTGTACACTTTGGTTTTTCTGTTTTTATCCTTGAAGCACAGAGGGAACGTGCTTATTTAACCCCTCAGCCATCTGGAGACCGTTATGGAGAAATCCTCTAGGGCAGAGACAATGAAACTTCACTGTAAATCAAATCCCACGTGAATCATTATTGATTATCAGCCAGGAGGGCGCTGTGTTAGGGATAAAGTTTGAAGAAAGGGCAAGTACTTTCTCTTTGAATCTATTAGAAATTGGTTACTGAGGGCCTCTGGGGCTGCCCAGAGTCATTCTTAATTTATTCGAAGATCCGTTGGGTTTGTTAACATTGGTCAATCATCTAGAGTAGCAAAATAGGCCACTGACCTGAAACAGAGAGCTTAAAATATGTGAATTATATAAAGATGAAACCACTAAGGTATTTTACTGTCTCCCTGGAACTGAGTTCTGCAAAACTACACCAAAATCAAGTCCTTTTCAAATACACAGAAGACGTGGTTTTTTGGAGGGGATCATAATGACCCCCAAATGATAATGTTAAAGGGAGCCTAGAGACAGCTTTGTCCCAAAGGTGGCTACAAGTCAAATACTGGCTACAAAGGGAGGCCAACTCGACCAGCACAAGCAGGCTTTTTCATTCCATCTAATTTCTCAGGGGAATTCAACACATCCTAGTGGGGTAATTGGGACATCCCAGTTACCCCAGCGCACAGGAGCTCAACACCGACAGCCAAAGAATTCCACCCTACTTTGAGCTACAAAACAAAGAATAGATCTGTGTGTCAGTAAATATCGACACACATAATCTCCAATACTCCCCAGTCATTTCATTCCCAACATCACCCTTGACAAACAAGAGATGACCAATGGTATCTGCAAAGTGGAAATGATTTTTCCCCTGCTTCTGATTCAATCACGACAGACCAATACAGTATCATTTTGTCCAGGTACAGGCTTTTATATAAAACAGTTCCCTTTCAATTATTCACCAAAATAAAGGGAAAAACACATATGTGAATCCTTGAATCAATCAAATAGGAGGTTTGCCTCAAATGTTTCTGATACTGAGGAATATTGCATTTGCTGTTCTTTCTTGGGACAGAAGCCTAAACAACCAACCTAACCAAAAAAGAACATTTTTTTTTAACTTTTTTTTATTATTATTATTTTTAAAATATTTTATTTATTTTTGGCTGCTTGGGTCTTAGTTGTGGCACGTGGACTCTCTAGTTGAGGCACACGAGCTCAGTAGTTGCAGTGCGCATGCTTAGTTGCCCTAAGGCATGTGGGTGGGATCTTCGTTCCCTGACCAGGGATCGAACCGAAGTCCCCTGCATTGGAAGGCGGATTCTTAACCACTGGACCACCACGGAAGTACTGAGGGCTTTTGAAAGTACTCTTTCTATTCATCAAGAGTTTCTGGTAGGGAAAAGGTCACTTTCCAGGTTAAAAAAAAAAAAATCATAACTAGTGATCTGACAGTAGTGGTCTTGAACGGAGCTTGAAAAAATTCCCTGTAGTCTTTTCAGTGAATTGAAAGAAGACTGCACAAACACTTGTTTGCATGTATTACTATCTAATAAACGTGTGCTTGTATGTGTGTGTCTCACAGAAGCACAAGAGGATTCAGACCATCAGTAAAAGATTATATACACCATCATCATCCCCAGGGATTTAGTGCCAACTCCACATACAATGAACAAAAGGCCACGCAGACAGTGCCACGAAAGGGGAGTGGTGGTTATTATTTCATGGAAGAGTATCTCTTTGCTCAGGGGAAGTCAACCCAGCTCACTTTAATTCTTTCCTTCCTTACATTCTCCGTGGTAAGCTTCTACTGTCCCCAAGACCTCTGAAAGATCCATGTACTGCTTAGGGCACTAAATGTATTAAGTTGTTACATATTCATTCTGTGTTTGATAACACCAGAGCCGGGGCTCACAGACAATGGTAATGTGCCTCCTGTAAAACAGGCGCAAAGACACACCAAACACACTCATGCCGACTTGCTAGGGTCGCTCCCATAAGCTTAACAGTCACATCCCAACTCATCTCTGCTGTTACTCTTAAAAATGTAGCCTCACGCCATTTTCAGAATATCAAGTCTATAATTACTTTTCAGCAATCAACGCATGTCAAAAATGTTTGTAAAATGGATAACTAATGGGCTTCCCTGGTGGCGCAGTGGTTGAGGGTCTGCCTGCCGATGAAGGGAACACGGGTTCGTGCCCCAGTCCGGGAGGATCCCATATGCCACAGAGCGGCTGGGCCGGTGAGCCATGGCCGCTGGGCCTGCGCGTCCGGAGCCTGTGCTCCGCAACGGGAGAGGCCACAACAGTGAGAGGCCCGCGTACCGCAAAAAAAAAAAAAAAAAAAGAAAAGAAAAGGATAACTAAGAAGAACCTGCTGTATAAAAAAAATAAATAAAATTCAAAAATTCAAAATAAAATGTTTGTAGTAAAGATATAAGATAGGAACACTTATATTGCCTAGTTAACGTTTGGTCTTCTCATTTTTACTGAACCCCTCCAACATGAATATGATGCCACCAGGAAAAGCTTGTTTAAGAATTGAAGCAGAAGAAAAGCTTTGGGGCCCCTTTTCATGTTGGTTACTTATAAGTTATTGATCTGGGGTGGTTTCTCTCTTGCTGTTTCACATAGAGGCAGATGCTTCTTTAGTCTCACCCTAATGGCTGTCGTTTCCACCCATGGATTAAATCATACGTGTGTATTGCACAGTACGTTCATCTATTTTACGTATAATATGAATTGGCAGTAGATTCAAACTTTAGATCATTTTTAAAAAATTAAAAGAGGCACATCAAATAGAATATACAACAAGTCTGTAGAAAATATAAACCCCAAACAAGTGTTCCTATACTTTAGTTATTCATTCTTACATGACTCCTTCCCCCTAAAATACAAGAAATGCATACTGTTTTCTAGAGTTTAAAATCAGAATAATATTTCATGGGGTGAAATTTTTATTGCTGTTAGATCAGTTATTTCCATTAAGGAAATGTATAATGATTTAATCACTAACAACATACAAACATCTTTTGTTAGAAGCACATGTTACATTGATTAGAACTCCTTGGGTTGAACAGGCTTCTAAAGTACTGAATCTAAAAACAGTTCTATCAGGATCTGTAGAGACATTTTTGCTAAGCCTTCACAGGCCTAAAAATATCTTTTAGAAACAATTTAGCTAATTTGACTGGGGGGTTCACATGAACATATTGACCCACAGACTGTGATTTCCTGTATGACAGAACCTCCCAAATTAGTAACACAATCCAGGTCAAGTTTATAGGCATAATAGAGTTCCTGAAAAATATAAGCAGGTCTATGGAGATAATTTTTTTTTAAACGATGGGGTTATGTATGGATGAGTAGAGGTCTGAGAGCATGGAAAGGTGAAAACCGCAGTCGAAGAGTTGAAGCGATGTCTCCCTTTTCACTGCAGTCTCCTTTGTAATGAAAGGAAACATTTATTCTCATGCACCTTGATGGGAACATGCCGTTGACTGTTGCACAGAAGTAACAGCAATCCCGGAATCATCCCCAAACTGAAATAACACACCACACTGTCCAGTCTTTACCACACACCCCAGAAGAAGTTACTTCTCAAATGGGCTTTTAAAAATAACTGCACGCTTTATTTACAAACACTAATATTGAATTCAGTGAGTCCTCTGGGGAGGGAAAAATGCCATTCCTAACTAGCTTTCCATAAAACAACAAAAGTCAGTGGTCACTAGGTAGAAGATGAAGGGGTGGGGCGAGATGGGACGACCACCTTTGTCTTTTATCCTTAGCAATGAACGTGTCTGGGATGCGCAGACGTCTCCACGACTTCAGGATTGCCTAATTACTAAAATAAAACACACTTTACACATAAATCAATAAACCAACCTGCAATGGCAAGACTGGTAGCCGGTTACTAGACAAAATGAATATGCATAAGCACCACCTCCTAGGAGAGCTTCTGTGCCAGGGCGGATCACAAAATCTAAAAGGACGGTTCCAGGAATGCGGCCGGCAATGCCCCGTGAGAAATGACACGTAAATTTACCCGCCAGAGAAAATGCCCTGCCAAGAAGTCGGGGTGGGGGGGAACGTGCTCAGCCCGCAGGCGCCCCGGCGAAGACCCCTTACCTTGGGCAGGGGTCGGAGCAGGCGGGCAGCCGGCTGGGTCCCCGCCGGCCCCGTTGCGCACCCGGCCCGAGCCGGGCGAGGACCGCGCACCCGGCTGCCGCTCAGAGCGCCACTCCGCTACTTACCCCGTCGGCGTTATTAATAGATGTTAATGGCTCCCTCAGATCCAGGAGAAACCTCTTTCTTTTTGTTATCTGGAAATTCCAAGTTAAAAAAAAAAAAAAAATCCCGAAGCAGCAGTGGGCTCCCTGGTGCCGTGGATGCCAGTCCGCACTCCGCCCCCAGCCGCCTCCACCCTCCGAGCCGGCCCCCAACTTGCTGCATCGGCGGCCAAAAATCAATCCGAAGCCGGAGCGATCGGGCGCGCAGGCAGACAAAGACTTCACCTCGGGCAGGGCCGGAGTCTGGCTTTGCTTTGAAAGCCGTAACCTTGCCAGTGGCATTACAGAGAAGGGTCCTACACGTTGTTTTTCTCCAGAGGATTCTTCTATGACATCCAAAAATACTCAACTCCTGACACCGCCCCGGACGCTGTCCCTTGACTGTGGGACAATCACGTCCCGTGATCTTCCAAAAAAAAATTCCCAGTCCCCTTTGTGTGAGACCAGAAAGCACTTGGCAGTCTCCTGGCCCCCATACTCCTGACACCCTGTGTTCTTTCCTGACACACCCACCCTACTGGCATCCAGTCCCCAAGGACCTTCCTCTCTTGCCCAGGAACAGTCTTCTAGGGTCCCTTGGGTTTGGGGAGGGAGAGGGGAGGGAGGGAAGGAGGGAGAAAAGCGGGGAGGATAAAAGGAGGAAAGGAAGGAAGGAATTAGGTTTAGTCCATTCAGAGGTGTCATAGTTAATATCCATCAACTTTTGCTGCTTTTAGTTCCAAGACAAACTATTTTACTGAATAGGTGAAAAATTAAAAAAGAAAAAAAAGTACCTGGTGAGATTTAGTCTGAATGCACTTTAGCTGCCGACATACAAAGCACTGTATGTCTGCCCCTTTGGCTGTGTTACTTAACCCCCAGATGAGCCAGACCATCTAGGTTTGTCACATACCAAACACCCAGCAAGGCCTGCCATATTGGTGACTGAAGCAACCCATGTTACCAATTCAGCTGGTATTTGCCAGAAAAGTATGTAGTTCAACTCAGCTAAGAACTCACTAACTTTACAATCTGTAATAAATCAATCTGTGGAGGTGGGCCGTGGGTAGGAGAGTAGCTGACTTCCAACTTTCTTGACCCTCAGGATCTTCCACGCTTGGAAAAGGAGGCCACCTAAACTAACAGCCTTTGTTTCTTCATTGTGTCTTCCAGTTCTTGGTCCAGAAATCATCAAAGGGCCTTTGTAGTTAACACAGAACCATGTTAAACATGCCTGTTATGAATTTTAATTATTTTAATTAAGTTACCTTTTTCTATTTCTTAGTATTCATTCATATCTATATAACTTTCTCCAAAGTAATAAAACTCCATTAGTACAATTACTATTTTTCAGTAAATCTGATTTCCCTTTTCACCATGACTCTCAATCAGTGAGAATTAATGGTATAATAACTATAGAGGTTGCAACTGAAGACACAAATGAGAGAAAAACTGGGAATTTCACTAGAACCTTGGAATAGTTTTATCAATTCCTTATTCTCTTGCCCTTCTCCATCCACAGGCCCCACAATGAAGGACAGGATAAAATGCGATAAAGTTTCAGAATAATGGATATTTTGAGAGAGACACACATACTTTGTAACAGCCAACCTTTCTTTTTCTTTTTTTAATTGGCATTTAATGAGCAGCTGCAAAAGTTCAACAACCTATTAACCACTTCAGGGTCTGCTTTATGAGAAATGTGATCCGCCTACACAACCCAGAGCCCTGCAGATTCCAGTAAAGAGGGGTAATACAGTTTTAAAAATAAATCAATATACCAAAGTAATTGCACTGGGCATGCATGGCCTGGGAGGTGAAGATGGTAGGGAGAGCGCGAGGTAGACTGAGATTCACCTTCTTATATGCAGATAAAGAACTGCAGCTATTTTCTTGTTTTCACCCAAAGATGCCATTAATTCCTTCAAGACAAATGCAAGCAACTGGCTTTGTTGCTGTTTCTCCCTCCCTCCCTCCCCCTCCCTCTCTCCCTCTCTCCCTCTCTCCCTTCTATCTCTCTCTCTCTCTCTCTCTAGCTTTAGAGAAAGGCAGCGGTAAGATTATAGCAGCGATGGAATCACAGGGTCTGGCTATATTAGCAGAATCACAGACAGCACTAGGGCGATGTCTTCGCTCTCCAGCTCTCTAATTATTTACCCAGATCAAGCCTGACTGCTGGAAAATCAGCTCTCTCCAGGAGGTAACCGAGCTGAAAGGTTCTTTTCACTGAGAAATGATGGGCTGGTGGCTGGCATCCAGCCTACAGGCCAGTGCGCCCTTGTGGGCAGTGTCACGAAATAAATACCCAGGACCACACCATTTCCCTCCTTCATCCCCAGGAAAGTATTGGTCAGTTTCAGAAAATCAGCAGAGAAGAGCATGTCTGTTGTACAGAAAACACACAAAGATTGAGCCCCTACAAGACACAGTTCTTCAGAATTAATTTGGTGAAATGAGGAACGGAGCAAGCTGAGGTTGCTGGTATTTTACAGCTGGAGTGTCCGTGCAAAGTCCCTACATGCAGACAAAGCCGACTGCTTCATTGTTCCCACTGACGGGTGCTGTTTTCTCTCGTGCAGGTCTCCAGAAAACAGAAACTGTTCGGGCAACATTTACGTTCTAATTTGCTTGGGCTCTCATAAAACAGAAAGCCACTAGCCCTCTGTCAGCTCCCATGCTCCTCCAAAGCTTTGGGTCACTCTCTTGACTCCGCAGAAGAAAAGATTTTTTAAAAATCAATTTAAATCAATCTCATTTATATTTGTCTGTTTCTAAAAGCTTTGTTAGAAGGGACACAATTCAAATGCTTTGCACTTTCTTATTTGCTTTCCTCGGACTGCAAAACTGCTGTCTCACACATGCAAATTTTTAATTTGTCAGACCCACGATGGGATGGATCACCTTCAGATTCCTTTATTTTTCACTGCTCACAGACGAACATGGCTGCCAGCGAGGATCTGTCTGAAGATGAACGTGAACGTGGGGGCCTGGCACACACATCACCCCTGCTCATTTACCTACACACTTCAGAAGGTGCAATGTCAGGGTTCATCCACCAAATCTATAACAGGTCTGGGGATACAATGTACGTATTGTTGACTGGTATTTCAAATTTATGTTGTGTTTATTCTAACGCTATCATCAATCTGTATTCTCCGCATATACAGCCACCTCTTAATAGTACATTTGAGGATTCTTTTTCCCTGCCTCTCGGTCAGGAGTGAAATTCCAAATCTGCTGTGGTTGGTTAGACTGCCGATTTTTAAAAACAAACTTCCTTTTTAAAAATCCCTCTTTTGGACAACTGACATTCTAACTTGAGCTTGAGAAGCCATGGAATTTTATTCCTGCTTTCAACATCTAACCAAACTACTTCCTTTGAGTTCAGCTGGGATTTGTAATATATTCATCAAATTTCTATCATGAAACATTTGCATCAATATTACAGTTTTCTACGTTCAGAAGGGGCTCAATAAATTATTTAGAAAGTAAGTATGGGTCTGCTAAAAGTCTATATCAAGTTTCTTATTAGACACCATAGAAGCACACCAAGAACCAAGTATTAAGAGAAAAACTAACAGAATTTTGAAGAGGGTATAAACTTAACCAGGTGGGATGATGGGGTCATCTCTATTTCCAATATAGAAACCACTGCTCAACTGTCTGGTGATATCATTTAAAAGAGGGAAAAGTTGATCTTAGTAGGAGGGAAAAAAGCCCTTACCCCATCTCATGTTAACAAGTTGTTTTATAGGAAAAAAGAGAATAATTTATATTAAATTATTATTCATTGGGAGAATACATATTAATTATAAACAATTTCCTCTTTGGTATTGAAAAAAAATTTAGATGGAACGTAGAGGAATTTCCCCCAAGTTCTAAGAGAAAATAATAACCTCAGAATTCTCATAACCATCACACAGACTATAGACTGCAGTGTCCAAATTTAGAATTTTTTATCTTCTATAGAAAAATGTTTATTGTAGTGATTGGAGTTTTAAAAAAGCCCCTCTTTGGACGCTGGGGACATTTCCACTGCTCATAGCGTTTGCAGCTGTTTAAACATTTTGAGCTTTTTGTCTCAACTGGATCTGGCTCTACTCAGACCAAAATCACTGTTTTATTCACCTGAGTGCAGGGCAAGTTCCATTTTCCTTCTTGGGACTACTTAATGGTCCCCCCTCTATTTTTCACCCAACAATACCAGATATAAAGTTATGGGAGCATTGATACATACCCCTAAAACAAATGGACTAAGGCAGGACCACCCCAGCCTGGAGAAGAGCCATTTGATTTGCTTTATGGCCAAATTATTTCAGGATGGAGAACCAGCATAGTCAACTACATGGGGGCATCCCTGGAGGAGTGCAGACCACCTGTGACATCTCATCTCACAGCTGATGAACTGAGCTTTCCTCCTGGTCTAGATTCCCTTGGATGTTCCTTTCCCTGGCCTTGGTGCTAATCTTTATTGGCTGTGTGTGATCCTCATGTTTTCATGGAGGTGGGCCAGTTGGACCACGAGTGCTTTGTGAGTTGCTCATGAGGAATCACAAGATAGTAATTATAAAAACCAATACTACCTTATCGAGTTATGGGGCCAAAGTGGCCTAAGTCGTTAAAGTATCAGTGTTTGAAAGGAAAATGCAGTAGACCCGAAGGTAGTTGGCACTTACACAAACCTGACATGGCAGCACTGCAGCATGCGAGGGTAGGGGGCTGCTCTATTTTGCAGAAGAGGCAAAGTGACAGGAATGAGGTGACACAAGCAGCTCATGTCCCAGTCCAGGATTATGTCTACTGAATCAGGGTGTCTCCCTCAAGAGTCTGAAGCTCTGAATGTCCAGCTAATACGGCAATGGGATTGTCCCCTGGTTTTTTGGGGAAGCAAGGGCCTCTCGTTACTCTCTACCATCTTTCAACCCTAATCCCCATTCACCTTCACCCTAAAGGATACTCCCATCCCCTGCTCAGGCCAGCACCGTCAGTATCAGGAGTGCTGCAGTTGGAGCCTGGATCTGAGACTCCTTTATTTACATAAGCGCAGGTAAAGGTGACCCCTGTGTGACGCCACCCTCTGGCTAGGATTCCATCCGTGTGGAGAATGGAGCTTGAGTCTGTCCGCCCAACATCAGCATCTAGAACTGGGGCCTGTTCATGAGCAGCAACTGAGACATGAGGGTGTGACTGGTCTCACCCAAGGTCAAGGTCAGGAACCACCTCTACTTCTAGTTTTCTGAGTTCTTTGGTCTTTGCCCTTTGACTACCATCTTACAATCTTTCTATCGTGGCCTCGCTATTACAGCTGCTCCAACCAAAACTCCATTTTACCCCATTTGTCATCATGGGGTAAAAGATCTCGTAACAGGGAAGAACAAAGCTGACTCCATATTGGATCTGTTTTCTTTTACTGTAACCTTTGTTTTCTATTGCTTTTGCTACAAGTTAATCACTAAAGGGATGTTGCCTATAAGCTTAAAGCATACAAAATGGCCTATCTCGGGGAACCCTGCTTCCCCTGCCCCTGGTGTTAAGCTAAAACACCTTTGTTTAAGCTCACAGGAAACATCCTGACCAGGCCCACCTGTGAATGGCTGCAGGAAAGAAGAAATGAACACATCCTCACTGGAGTCTGGCCAGAACCAGGAAATATCTGCAACAACTTATCACCTCCCCCTCTTTGTTCTATAATAGAAACTAGCATCCAAACCCAGGCAAGATGGTTCTTTGGGGCACAAGTCCACCCTCTTCTCGGTCTGCTGGCTTTCCAAATAAAGTCACTCTTCCCGGCCCCAACAACTCGTCTCTCGATCTATCGGCCTGTCGTGCAGTGAGCAGTACAAGCTTGGACTGGGTAACAATCTCACCTCAAAACCCTGAGCTGCTGATGCGGACATGGGCAGGGCCAGGTCCTGCAGCGGGAGGTTTCGGATCCTGCTTTTCTCTTCCCACCTCGCCTGCTCTTTGTTTTCCTGCTGCTGTCAGTCCTCTGTCTGGAGACTGACTGCATCTGACCTGTTGTCAGACCTCAAGAGCTCCAGATGAGAAGACTGGTCATGCCACTTACATGCTGATGAAAGTCAACACTTTCCTGGACAGACCCAGACAGTCCCCAGATTCTCCGGGGGAAACTGTCCACCTGGCTTCACAGACCATCACCGCACCTGAACCGTCCTCACTGAGGGACCTCGTCTTGGCCATGAACTGGAGGTAAAGGGATTTGATCCCATTATGGCATATAGGGTTTGCACACTTGCTTCCTTCTAGCAATTAGTTCCTCTCAGGCTTGGCTGATAGACCAGGCATGGAACGGAGGGCAGCAACCAGCTTCTCTGAGCCTCAATTTCCTCATCAGTTACATGGGAAACGTACAACCAGCCTCACAAAGTTTGGGTAGAGATGAACTGAGATAACACGTGAGAAATCTCGCACCGAATGCAAATCTGTGTTCATCCTCTCTAACCTACCCAGGATTTCAGCCACTAGGAAGTAGTCCATGGTCACCGTCTTTTTCCTGGTGAGAAGAGACCTGTCCTCCAAGCTCCCCAGAAACATGTGCAACAGCTGCCCTGGGGAGCCCCTGGCTGGCTGTCAGGGAGAAATGGCAGCTGGGTGGTGCAGGGGAGTTTTCTTTCTCCACCTGCCTGTACCAGCCCTGTTACCTCCACCAGGTCCTCCTGGCTTCTTAGCAGATGGATTCCCAGACATTCCTGTCTTTAGACTCTCCCGGGTTTACCTCTCTGTCCACCCAGAGCCACGGCTGTAAGGCCACCCTAGAGGTGAACGACACACACACAATCCTGCCAGTATGGCCCTTACCAGCTAGTGGGGGCAAGAGGGACAAAGCAGACCACTGAAACTGCAGAGCATTATGAAGAAACACAGGAAGCTGGAGCAGGTGGCCGGCGAGAGGGGAACAGGAGACATAACACGATCAGAGCCGTGTTTCTCAAGCCCACCCTGGATGCTGTATGGCCGGAATTGGAGCAGAGGCTGGGGACAGGCAGAGCAGATGCAGACGGAGGCCGGGGTAGGAGCCTGAAAAGGGAGGTCGTGGCCTCTGCTTGGGTGGTGACTCTGGGGATGAGGTGGGTGTGGGCGAGAGGGAGAACAAAGGTGCCAGCAGGCTTGGGGCTTGTGCAGTCAGCTTGCTGGGGCTCCTGGCGCCTGGCAACTACAGGGGAGATTTTCGGTCCCCTGAAATGCACCCACATCTTGGCCATGAGGCTAAGAATATTCCACAAGGGAACATGGGAGGCAGGGAGGGTGGGCTGGGGTCCCTGAACCACACGCCTTACTTAAATAATGGCCTGAACCCTTGGGCCACCATCTGATGTCTGCTTCACACGTGGCACTTGGATGGGGCAGAAGTACCTGTGAGTAACCTGAGTTGGCCCCCAGGTCCCCAACTGGCCTACAGAGGACCACGCCACTGGATGAAGCCTTAGGTTGGGATCACAGGAGGGGTTTTCTCAAATGGGACAAGAGTCATGTAAACATGTGTCTTTCAAAAAGACAGGGAGGTAAACTGGAAGATTGGTGTTGACATATACACTCTACTGTATATAAAATAGATAACCAACAAGGACCTACTGTAGAGCACAGGGAACTCTACTGAATACTCTGTAATAACCTATATGGGAAAAGAATCTAGAAGAGTCGATATATGCAAATGTATAACTGATTCACTTTGCTGTACACCTGAGACTAACACAACATCGTAAATCAACTATACTCCAATAAAAATTTAAAAATAAGTAAATGGAACTTGAAAACAAACCAAAAAATACAGGGAGGTACACAATGGCAGGTGACACTCCCCTTCCCCTCACCCCTGGCCTAGGGAGTCACAGGCAAAAGCAATGAACCAAGTACAGACAGACACACAAAGAATGGTGTCACTCTGATAGGACAGTCCATCTTCCCGAACTGGTGCCAATTCCTGACCTAATCTTATTCACCAAGAAGCAACAGCACATCCAGAGAGAGCTGACGGAAGACAGCCCAGACCCCGGGTGGAGCTTGGCATGGCACAGATGCATTAAATAAACAGTAAATCACATCAACTCCCTGAATGCTGTGATGTGAATCTTCTGATTTTAGGTTGGCGCCTCACTAGAGCTGTCAACCGTCTCTGCCTCTATAAAATAGGAATTACTACTGCTTTTCATTGGTTGGAAAATATCCCCAGCTGTTCCGAAGACTGCTTTCCAGAAACCAGTCAGTTCTTGCTGCAACAAGGCTGAGCCCCTAATACATGCCAGGCGTGGTTCTCAGGGCGCTACACGTACACAGTAATTCGGTCCTTGCATCCACCCTGGGAGGCAGTACCATTATTTTACAGATTCAGAAACTGATGCACAGAGAGGTTAAGGAACTTGATCAAGGGCACACAGCAGTGACCGAGGGCACAGCCGGGATTTGAAGCCAGACCGTCTGAATTCAGGCCTGTGCTCCACGGTTCTCATGAACAGGCACAGGAGCTCAGCCCTATGCTGAGGGCTTCAGCCACTCATCCTGCCTCTCTTCTCCCCCAGCCCTGAAGCCTGTGTCCATCTACCTTGGTTTCCCATCTTGCTAATGTGGGTACCCGGGGGGATCAGGGCTCACAGGTATTGTGTGCTCCTGAGCAGGAACCCATTCCCCATTTTTTTTTAGCATTTCCTTAGCTAAGGTTTAGGCTGCCCTGAGACAGATGTCTGATTATTATCTGGGATAAAAAAAATTCAGGGTGGATACTCCTCAGAAGCCAACATCCAGAGTTGAGAGCATATGGTTCTAAATTTCGCAGAGACAGAAATCTAATATCGAAACAAAAAGTAATTCTACAAGTCTTTGAAACACTTCAGAAACTGATCTGCAGAGGCAGACGTAAATCATTGTGAAGGAAACTTTTCTTCCTAATAGGAAAAAAAAAAACCTAAGGGGGGAAAAAAAAGTTGAGGAAATGACTCACTGATGTGTATGGAGGCGAGAGAAAGTGGGTCCTGAGGAGCCACATGGATGGTTTACAGAAGCCCGGAGGCCCAGCTGGGAGGAGGAAGCTGGGAAATGAGGCCCCTGGAGCACATCTAAGCTTATAACTTGTTCCTTCTTTTTCTTCTTCCACAGCTCACAATTCAGAAACACCTGGGGAAGGTGGTGAGCCGGGCCTGGGAGCCTGGGCTCAGGCTGCTCAGCGTGCAGGCCTTGGAGATGCAGGACAGCAACAAGGACTGCCTCTACCTCTTCCTAGCTGTGTGACCCCCCAGCCACTGGCCTGCCCTCTCTGAGCCAATTTCTTCATTTGCAAAATGGTGATAGCAGTACCTACTGCATGGGTGGTCATGAAGATAAAAGAAAGCACCCACAGCAAGGGCTGAGGAAACACTACAAAGGGGTAGCTAACGACGGCAGTAATAATAAGGCTGGTAAATCCCTTTCTGTCCTGGATCACGGTTCTCAGGGACCAGGTGGCCAGTTCAGGTCCAGGCCCGAGGGACAGAAAGCACATACCTTGGACATTCCCGATTCAAATGATGTCCCTGGAGCTGGAGCCAACTGTGGGGCGTGATCCTGAACTGAATGGGACCCCAGGATGCTAAGCACCCTGTCTCCTCACTGGGCCCTCGGGTCAGAGCAGGTATTGCAGGCCTGGGGGGCCGGGAAGAAGTGGCCTGCCTTGGTCGTAGGGCAGGGTTGAGGGGTAGATACAACCAAGTAAAGAAGGGTTTCCAGGGACTTTGGATCTTCCTGCATGTTGGACTAGCTCCAAAACTGTGCCGCATCTCTGTCAAGACAACTCCTTCAGGCCAACCTGTGTGACCAGCTCAGGGGGTGTCTGTGGGATCCCCTCACTGGCTGATGGAGCATTCATGCCAACGACCAGGGTTACAAATAACCGTCGTCCTTCCCATGTGGGGCTCTAGTTTCCAATCCTGGGACCTTAAATCATGAACCAGCCTGCTTTCTCTCTGATTTGCCTGAGTGGGTGGGAACGGCTCCCCACCGCCCACACGGGCTGCCGCGTCATCCTGCAGAGGGACCCCGGGCCGGCTGGGCCCGTCACATGCTTGTGTCCAAGAGGCAGCCCACCACCTCCGCCAGCCCACAGACTCCACGAGGAAGGCTCTGCCAGCGTTGCCCGCCCACTCGGCAAACTCAGGATCCAACCCCGGGCTGTTGGCCCAGGCCATCGCGCTGCCTGGGGACAATGAACCCTCTCGGTGTGCTTTACATCGATCGAATGGCCGAACAGCCTTCTTAAAGCAATGCCGCTTGACCATTCTCAAGTACGGTAACTCCTATCAAGAAAGATATAAATGGTGCTACAGTGAACGACGGGGCCATCCTCGCACATAAAAGGACTTCTCTGTGCAGGCTTGCTGTGAGTTGTCCTTTTGCAGCGCCTTGATTGTCACCCAGAGGTTGACAGCAGAGCCGAGAAGGCGCTGGCCGTGTTCTCGGGGAGGTGTTCCCAGAGGGGCCACCCAGAGTCACCCACGTCCTTTGAGGCTGCGGCCCTGGGGTGGCCTGGGAAGGTGGGGTGCCCGTGTGCTCCTGGCCCTGGGGGGCTGCAGCGGAGGAAACCTGAGCGGGGAGGGGGAGACGGCCTGTGTTCTTTCCCTTAAAAGTGTGCCGAAGGGACTCTTGGCTGAAGGCCAAGTTTGCAATGTGCGCAGCAGCTCGTCCTCGGGCCACAGTCCCCTGGGGGCTTGGCTGTCGTTTCTCCTCTAGGGGTGAGCCCCGGTGGACCTCTGGCCTGACTGTGGGCATGGCTCAGGGGTGGGACCATGACAAGGCCCAGGGGAGCCACAGCTGGGAGCACCAGCCGGGAGCACCAGCATGGCGGAATCAAGAAGGGACCGTCCCCAACGGCGGCCCGTGGGGATCTGCAGCGCTGGCTGAGCAGCCGCTCCCCTCTGCCCTGCGGCTGTGCCCTAAGGCCCGCTGCTCCATCTCCGCCCGTCCCACCTTTATATCCACCCCACTCTGAAATACTTGACATGTTTGTAGTTCCTCGAATAAGCCCGGCCTTCGCACCCTCCCTCGGGCCTCTGCAGTGCATCTGTGGCCTCTGATGCCCTTCTAGCTCCTCCTCCTTCACCAAGATTGAGCTCTGGAAGCTTCTCCAACTCAGCCTGGCTGGATGAGGCCCTCAGCATCTAGGCTCAACCCCTCCCAATGTTCCTCCCTCTCCTGATGGGCTGCCAGCCTTTCTCCCCACGGCAGCGGGTGGCAGGAGAGCGCCCTTCATCTCTCTGCATTTGTCCAGAGCAGGGGCCTGGCTGTCCTCGCGGTCCCCGAGTGATCTCCCGGGAAAAAGCGGGGAGGGGATGGCTTCGAGGGTCTGGCTCAGCCATTTGAGGCTACCCTCAAAGCAGCTGCCCAAGAAAGGGGCTCAGGATACAGCCAGGTGGGCTAAGCCAGAGACAGGGGTAGAGGTGGGGTGGGGACAGATGACACAGGGAGGGGGCAACAGTGGGAGGGTTCCTGGCATCCTTTTCCCTCTACTACAAAGACATGCCAACTGTGTCTCAAAATTCTCATTCCTTCCAAGAAGACCAGGGTGGAGAAAAGTGTTTTCCCAAAGTACCACCAAGGAGCTGGGAGGCTGCTCTGAGAATGCCGGGATGAGTGAGCGGCTCTGATGGGGGGTGGGCAGGGGCCAGCATGGGGAACAGAGTTCACTGCTGGGAGGATGACGCTGTGTGTATGTGTCTGGTCAGTGGGCGAGGGGTCCAGCACATCCACGCACAGGTGAAAACCAAAGGCCTGGTCACTGCCAAGGGCATCCAGTCAAGGGCACTTAAAAATGCCACAGGCACCTGGGTGGGAGTATGTGATGCTGGTAGAGCTTTGCAGGGGGCCTGTCCTTGGATGTAGGGACTGACTGTGGCTGCAGGATGGAGTTGGGGGGTGGGAGCGGGGGCCCTGTGATCAGCTGCATGTGAGCCCGGGCAGACGAGGAAAGAGAACCAAGAACCAGAGGTGCAGGCGAAGGTGTGGGGCTTTGGGAATGAGTGATTTGGCCAAAGGCATTGAACGAAGCTTGCGGGTGACCTGTGAACCAGGCGTTGAGGGAGGTAGAGATCAGCAAACACAGAGGGGGACGAAGAACAGGGGCACCACACACTGAGGCCTGGGCTGCAGGGCACAGAGCGCCCAGTGGCCCTCGGGTGGCCGGGGGCCGTGAAGCCAGGGTTGGGTGGGTGAGGGAGGTGTGGACGGCCCTCTCCTCATCAAGAAGCCCTTAGGAGCTTTGATGTGAGTTCTGTGAACTGACCTATGGTTCCACAGCTGAGGAGGGATAACTGGAGAGGAGCGCCATCTAAGCAGGCAGAGGCCAACTCAGAGCCTTTTTGATCAGGCCGGGCATGAGACGGCGCAGGTCTGAACTAGGTCAGCACCAGAGTGACCAGAGGATGTTGCAGGGGGACCAAGGCCGCAGGACTCGGGGACCGCACTGGGGGAGGAAGAGCAGCTGAGGTTTGCACCCCGATTGCCAGGGAGCAGGGTGGCATGGGGAAGGGGACTTGGCCCAGTTTCACATCACTGAAGGACACACCCGGCCGGAGCCGCAAAGCAGGCTATGGAAAGGTCACCGCAGGCCCAGAGGGCATTTGCTCGGTGGGCGGAGCATTAGTGATGAGACTGCAAAGAAGGCAGGAAAAGGTGAGGGGCGAAGATGCTGAAAGCCAGCATCACATCGAGGGTGGCTGGACGCATAGCAGGTGTCTAACAAGTGAATACAAGCTAAGGGGGCGGCAACCCAGCTGAAACTCCTACCGCACATCCTGAACTCAACCGTGATGGAGCCAGAGGCAGGCTGCATCCGCAGCGCCAGCGGAGCTTGAAATTCGTCAGTGTCCAGACCCCATCCCAGAGATTCTCACTCGGTCTGGTGGGGAACCCTGACAGCAGCATGTCTTGAAAACCCCCTAACCGTGAACACGGGGTTGAGAGAACTGAAAGAAACGGCCTAATTCTACACATGAGGGGTGGGGCTCAGGAATTTGCTTATGAACATTTTTTCCTGAAGAATCTCCTAGGTGATTCTGAGGCAGGACCAGATTGGAGGATCCTGGGTCTGGGGGAGATGGTGGGGTGCAGGCTGGGAGCTTCCAGAGGACAAAGGCGCTCACCCACCTGCGCCCACCACGCTCAGGCTGGCTCTCCCCACACAGATGGAAGCCTCCTGGGTATGCCGGGCAGCATGGGGTCCCCCCTGGGAGCACAAAGGGGATGGTCACAGCTGCAAGGCACACTTCACCTCCTTTCCCTCCCACTTGCCTACCGCTAAAGTCTTAGGATGGTGGGAGCCAAAGAAACCAAGCTCCACCAGGACAAGTCCACTCACCCAAGGACTCTGTCCCAGAACAGGCTCTGAAAAGGTCACGGTCAAATCAGTCAGAAGACCCTCTCCATTTATAGAGGAAGCTTTCACCGCCTTTAGGAAGAGGCCTGTCTGTGGGATGAGTGAGTTGTCATAACTTCTTAACAGGTCTCACCTTGACTGAGGGGGGTCCATACCCTTAAGCGCACTGGAGGTAAAAATCCTTCCAGACACGGAGACCCCAGTGTAAGTAGACGGTGAAACTCTAACCACGGACAACAGGATACAGTGACAAAAAAACAAGGAAGAAGTGGTGGAAGAACCTTCTATAAGGGCAAATCCAGACTTCTGCCCATAAACCTCTTATCCTAAAGCCAGAATTCTGAGAGGACCTCAGAGGTACAGTCACAACCAAACAAAGCAGCCAGGACCCAGAGAGATTCTGGGACAACAGAGAGATTGCCCAGTTGGGTGGGGACCGGGTCTCAGAGAAGCAACAAAAGTCAAACTCATGGAAGCAAAGAATGGAACAGTGGTTGCCAGGGGGGCGGGGGGAGAATGGCAAGTTGCTAATCATGGGTATGAAATTTCAGTTATGCCAGATGAACACATTCTAGAGCTCTGCAGAACAGCACGGCACCTACAGATAACAATACTGTACTGTACACGGAAAAATCTGTGAAGAGGCTAGATCTCATTATAAGCGTTCTTACCACAATTAAAAAAAAAAAAAAAACAGCAGTAACAATATCATGCACTGGGCCCCAAACTGGGAGGACTCAGTTCTATTTAAAAATGTGGGGAAAAGAATCTTTTAAAAAAAAGAACAGATACATGTATACGTATAACTGATTCACTTTGCTGTACACCTGAAACTAACACAACATTGTAAATCAAGTCTACTCCAATAAGAATTTAAAATAAATAAATAAAATGTGAACATAAGACAGCAACAGCACAGCCATGATTTGCCTGGCAGCTGCACGTGGAGAACGCACAGTGGTCAGCACTGACCCGTCCCCGGTTTCTGGAGTGTGCATGGCCCTTCGCTCACATCATCCACAAAGAGGACTTTATGCAAAGCTGACTCACTTTCCTGACTGTCAGAGGCAACACTGCTCAATACGTACAGCCCCCAGCTACATGTGGCTTTTTAAATTTACATTTTAATTAAAATTAAGTAAGATTTTAGAGATGCAGTTTCTGAGTCACACTAGCCACCTTTAAGAGCTCAGTAGCTACATGTGGCGAGTGGCTCTGTACTGGACAGTACAGACAGCGAACGTTTCTGTCGTCACAGAAAGTTCCATCGGACAATGCTGCTCAAGAAGTCTGCTCTATGAGGGATCCAGTCAGCCTCATGTTCAGAACTAGAAAAATTAAGAATGATTAGTCATCGTGGTCACTGGTGGCCACATCCCTGGACGATTACAGAAGAGAATAAAAAGAAGAAAACCCTGCAATTTGGCTGATTCTCCTGCATTTACTTGACATCTCTAAAGAAACAGGAACTCTCACCTCTATGCATGTTCACTTTGTGCTGGTTTTCTGTTTTGTTTTGCTTTTGTTTTTATTTAGCTGTCAACTTAAATCTTTGCCTAGAGAGTGTCTGTCTGTCTGTCTGCTTTAATCCAGCATCCCAGCTCTGCAAATCCTGGGTAAGATACATCTCCTAAGGAGCGTTCATAAAGGCCTGAGTTAGAGCTTTGCCCAGGCTGAAAATTCATGTCCTCCAGGTTATTTCCAGAGATTGTATGAGACTGGAAAAGCCTGACAATGTGGGTCTCTAGTAGGTTTCATATTTTTAAGTCTTATCTTGAACGCTTATCTTTTATTTTTAACAATACGAGAGAAAAATGATTTTGAAGAACTTGTGGAGAGGGATAGGTGTGTTTGCAGGAGTATAAGAAGAGCATGGCAATGAAACAACGATTCTGAAGAGGGTGTGGCCAGCTTGCTGGAGAATAACATCAATTTCAAATTCTTGGCTTGGGAATAGAATTCAGAGGCTGGCCACTCCCTCTATTTGGCCGAGACAAAATCAAGTCCATCAGACGATGGGTCTGCATGTCCACGCCTGTCAGTGTGACCAAAGCCCAGTCATAAGGGAGGCAAGGGCACACCAAGATGAAGTTTAACCTGAAAGTGGGATTAACTGGTTTCACTTGATTTTTTTTTATTTTTAAAAATGAGACTCTCATTCCTTAAAGCTACCCTCCTCCACTCAAAGCACACACACCAAAAACAAAATAATCCAAAAAACCCATCACACATTACCCTTTCACCAAATTCAGGCATAACCGTGGTGGATCAGCCTATCAGTAAGAAAACGACTTTTGCCACAGCATGTATTTCAAGCCAACACTAACCTGGGGAAACAGTTAAGCCTAATTTCTTTAATGTTAGAGGACATTTGGTTATGTCTATATTTCAGTATTGTTTCCAGTTAAACTGGAATGGTTTAGGCTTGTTTGAAATGGTATATATGTTGAACTGTCAATAAATAAAGCATAACAATATACTTGTAATAAGTATATTATATACTTACATGATATACATAGAATATATTATTAACATAGCAATAAACATTGGGCTGGCCAAAAAGTTCGTTCGGGTTTTCTGCAGCATCTTACAGAAAAACCCGAACGAACTTTTTGGCCAGCACAACATAAGACGTCATCAGCTGACTGTGAGCCCCAAGTTATCCCCTCTCATATGGGGGATATGGATTTTTTTTTTGGTATACAATATAGTGATTCATAATTTTTTAAGGTTGTACACCATTTAAAGTTATTACAAAATATTGCTTTTTTATTTTAAAAAATGAGACTCATGGGCTTCCCTGGTGGCGCAGTGGTTGGGAGTCCGCCTGCCGATGCAGGGGATGCGGGTTCGTGCCCCGGTCCGGGAGGATCCCACGGCCTGTCAGTGTGACCAAAGCCCAGTCATAAGGGAGGCAAGGGCACACCAAGATGAAGTTTAACCTGAAAGTGGGATTAACTGGTTTCACTTGATTTTTTTTTATTTTTAAAAATGAGACTCTCATTCCTTAAAGCTACCCTCCTCCACTCAAAGCACACACACCAAAAACAAAATAATCCAAAAAACCCATCACACATTACCCTTTCACCAAATTCAGGCATAACCGTGGTGGATCAGCCTATCAGTAAGAAAACGACTTTTGCCACAGCATGTATTTCAAGCCAACACTAACCTGGGGAAACAGTTAAGCCTAATTTCTTTAATGTTAGAGGACATTTGGTTATGTCTATATTTCAGTATTGTTTCCAGTTAAACTGGAATGGTTTAGGCTTGTTTGAAATGGTATATATGTTGAACTGTCAATAAATAAAGCATAACAATATACTTGTAATAAGTATATTATATACTTACATGATATACATAGAATATATTATTAACATAGCAATAAACATTGGGCTGGCCAAAAAGTTCGTTCGGGTTTTCTGCAGCATCTTACAGAAAAACCCGAACGAACTTTTTGGCCAGCACAACATAAGACGTCATCAGCTGACTGTGAGCCCCAAGTTATCCCCTCTCATATGGGGGATATGGATTTTTTTTTTGGTATACAATATAGTGATTCATAATTTTTTAAGGTTGTACACCATTTAAAGTTATTACAAAATATTGCCTATATTCCCTGTGTTGCACAATATATCCTTGGAGCTTATTTTATACCTAATAGTTTGTGCCCCTTAGTCCCCTATACTGCCCCTCCTCCCTTCCCTCTCCCCTCTAGTAACCACTAGTTTGTTCTCTATATCTGTCAGTCTGCTTTTTTGTTGTGTTCACTAGTTTGTTGTATTTTTTAGATTCCACATACAAGTGATATATACAGTATTTGTCTTTCTCTGTCCAACTTATTTCACTGAGCATAAGGCCCTCCAAGTCCATCCACACTGCTGCAAATGGCAAAATTTCATTCTTAAGAGGAACATGCATGGGGGTTTAATAAACCGAACTTGCTCAAAGCTCAGCAGAAGTTCTATGCCCGAAGCAAGTTGTTTGAGCATGAACAATTAAACCTGAAAATAAACATTTTATTTATTTTATTTAAAACTAGATTTATTAAAAGTAATATATACCAAACTACTACTTCACTGATAATTGAATTAATACACTGTAATTTGTCTTTACTTTGCCTCAATGTGTTCTTTATGAAAGTGAAAAAACACCAACTTTTAAAAATGCGTATTATCCTTAATCCATCGCATCAGCCTAGTTATTTAAATCATTGTTGAAAGAAAAAGTAGTCTCACTACTGTTCTTCTATTAAGTGAATATAACTTTAAATGAGCTGCTTCTAACAGAAGAGAGCTCTGACTCTGCCTTCTGAAAATGTTGCAGTTGCAAGAAAACAAACATCCAAAAGTTCCAGTTACTTCCTAATGTTCACTTAGCATATGTAGAAATCAAACCTCAGAAACTGTAATGTCCCTTTCTGTGAAACGGCTGGCAATTCAACTCGATTTTCAAAATCTGTGAATAAAGATTTTTAAAAAGCAATGTAAAAAAAAAAAAAAATGTAAAAGCTTTACCAAGTACCTGGTGAGTATACTGTTGTTTTTAGTTCTACTGACATAAAAGATATGTGCTTTAAGTTGTTTTGTCTTTAAATATTCTCACTGTAATATGGTAGGAACTGGTAAGAAAGCAATCTATTAAACCTAGGTATTTATATTACCAACACATAATGTTGGATATCTTTTAATCAGAAAACAGCTTGTGTAACTTCTTCTTGGTTCCTTTCATTATCTCCCTTCATTTTATTAAAATAAATCAGTAAAATGTTCCAAAATTTAAGACAACAGCCAAGGCCTGTAAAAGCACATTTCAGACTTAAATTTCTGTGGGAAATTTTTTCCTTCCCATTCTCTCTGCCCTGAGATTTCATTTTTCCCTTTTAATGGTGACACCCAATAAGTCCAAGTTTTAACATTTGCAGACATTCATTTCTCTGTAGGTTAAAAGTTAAGAATTTATTCAAATAGCTAATTCCCGAGTTTAAAGCTCTCATGTAACGTAGTTTTTGCTAAAATCTCAACAGCATAATTCCCCAAGCTTAAACTATTAAATGTGATTGCCTCTCTTTGTGCAAAAAGCTGCATACTATAAATAGTTTCTAACTGTCATAAAACAGTATACATATAAGGGACTATATAGATAAAAGATTTTACTTATAAAAGATATTACTAAAATCTGTAGCTCCCCTATAATCATATACTGTTGAATCTCTGCAGCTGGCTAATTCCCAGATAATCCCATTTTCTTAGCAAACTTTGCATGCTCTCTTACTGCTAATCAGAAACCTTAAAAAACAAATCAGAAGCATTTTAATGAAGTAGATGAAAATAGGCAAAAGTTCTTGAAGCCCTACAGAAAAATAGCAGATATGATCAGGACCTGATGTCACATCTTTTATACCCTAATAGCCTCACTTGTCCTATTTTCACACACTCTGTGATAAGTAGGTTCTTCCAGTTGTCGGATAAAACCTGAGATTTAAAAAGTGAAAACTCTGCCATAATATGCTTTTAAAAATCTTGAATACCGTAAAGGAACTGGAAGAGACACTTGTCTAGAACGTGATTTAGTTTTTGCCATAAAAACGCAAACTAAAACCTGATAATCAGGACTTCCCTGGTGGCGCAGTGGTTAAGAATCTGCCTGCCAATGCAGGCGACACAGGTTCGAGCCCTGGTCCGGGAAGATCCCACATGCCGTGGAGCAACTAAGCCCGTGAGCCACAACTACTGAGTCCACATGCCACAACTACTGAAGCCTGCGTGCCTAGAGCCCATGCTCCACAACAAGAGAAGCCACCACAATGAGAAGCCCGCGCACCGCCATGAAGAGTAGCCCCCGCTCGCCGCAACTAGAGAAAAAGCCCACGTGCAGCAATGAAGACCCAACACAGCCAAAAAATAATAAATAAATAAAAAGCTTTAAAAAAAAAACCAAAAACCTGATAAGCAAAAAGCGCACTGACTTCATTCACTTATAGGACACCAAGAATTCCCGACGGCAGATAGGTTGCACCCCAGCTGGTGGACTGGGAAAGTGTAATATACCCCACACCGTCTTGGGGTGAAGCAGGATAACAGCTCCTACAATATTCCATGTTCCCTCTGGGGCCAGATTCCACACAGATGACCAATGACAACAGAGTCAGAGAAAAGTCAGCTACAGAAAGTAACCAAAAATACCACTTTCCCAGAAATACTTGCCATCACAATCACTGCTCTATCAGGAAAAGAGATTTTGAAGAATTACCCCTAAAACTTTGAAGTTGAGATTCCTTTACTTATCATTCAATAGGAAATTTAAAAAGGAAAAAAAAAAAAAAGATTTCACTTTCCTAACGCATGGCTACTCCTCTGCTCAGTTGTTCTTAAAAATAATTTATGTAAAGCAGGATTTTCTCTAAATATACCGTGCTCTCCCATGTACACATTGAAAATATTTGCATATAGCGAGTGTATGCACTGATACACACATGGTAAAAAGTTAAAAAATATGGACTGCATAAATCAGTAGCTGATTTTAAATATACACCAACTTAAACAGATTTGTTTGCAATTTCTGAATTCCTCAGGTAGAAAAGATCTTTCTTGCTGGCTGCGATTCCAGAAGATGTTTATACTCTAGAGGGTGTGCAAAAATGCTTCCCCATATAAACAAAGAAAGAACGGTCCTAGGATCTTGGTATTCTAACCTTGCCTTTGCTATTAAATATCCACCCCACCAGGAGACTGGTGGAATCAGTCTGTCATGCTACAGTAAACATGATATTTTGTGTGCTGCCCAAGACATTTTTTTTCTCACGAATATAAGTCGCCTGCCATTTATTATGAGATTTTTTTCCCCGATTGACACCCCATTATGTCTATTCAGTCAAGCTCAAACAAGATTTCAAGTGATCAATATACTATTTGTGCCAAAAGTCTATTAGCCGCTCTAGCAATAGACTCTGCAGCAAAACCAAAAATGGAGAAATATTTAGTGAACTGAATTACATGGAAATCCATGTTTGGGGCAAGGAAAGAGAGACAGGAGCAGAAAAGCAAGGGGAAGAGGAGGCAGCAGAGATGTTTTTCCTAATAAAAATCAGCTTTCTAGAGCCTGACCGTTGATGAAATGCATTAAATGCCTAAAGATTTTTCCAAAATAGCTTAAATTACATGTTGAGGTCTCTACAGAAGCAGGTAAGGATCTTCCCCTGGGTCCCTTTCTGAGAACAGAGAGTAAGGAGCCATCCTCCGGAAATCTGTAAAATCCCCCACCATCCAATGTCTTTGTGGAAAGAGTAATGGCCTCCTGCCTATTTTAACACTTTCCATTTTATAACTGAAGTGTACCAGATCCCAACAGTGTGACCTTCATTAGCTGAGCTAAAGAAGTATTTTGCTTAATGGATGTGGCGGGAAAGCTAGCTCGATAGCAGCCATAGGATTTCTTCTGGCACAAAAGAATGCTACTCCTGTATGTACCTACATATCAAAATCTGTTTGCTTGAGCCAGGAGAAGATTAGAATAGGCAGGGCCACCCAGAAAGATGTGACATCTGGGGAAGTGTCGAAAGTGTCAGTTCAGCATTGCCCAGACACCAAAGGTTCCTATTCTATTATCAGGAAAATAATGTGGTGAGGAGGAGTAGAGAAAAATACCAACGGATGACTGTCATGGCAGTTGTATAAAGTTACATTGCTGTACAGTGAACAAATGTTGGTCTAAGTTGGGTATCCCTCCACCTACCCAAGGGGATATCACCTCCTCCTAGCTTTTTACTTATGAGGCTAGAGTCTTGGTCAGAAGGAATGAAAATGGGAAGAACTGTTCTGCATAGAGCTCCAGAATTACCAACGTTTGATTATGTGGTTTGCTGAACTTACATTTTGAACCATTCGCAGGCAGAAGAGCGGAGTCACCATCCACTGTATCAAAGGAACACCTGTAAGATCAACATATTTAGATCATTAGTAGTCCGGGTAGTTTCCAAATTCCATTAGTAGCAAAGATGATTTACCATAATTTGACCGAAGGAGATGTATCCTGAGCTACATCTGGACAAAAGCTATTTCTCATGATATTTCTAGTTCTAAAACCTAGAGCATGACTACTTTTAAATTGGCAACCTAAAGGAAGACACATTGTAAAAAATATACTCGACTCATAATAGGAACTATTGTATGTGTTCCTTGCCTCTTCTTGAGGGTCCTAAGCACTAAGATACCTAAGCAAGGCAGAATCGGAGCCCAACATCCAACAGGGAAGAAACAAAAACTCTCCCCACGACCTCAAGTCTCTGCAAAATAAGTAACTGAATAATTCTAAATAGCAATTCTAGTTTGTGTAGGATGCATGTGTATGTGGCAAATTGTGCATACCAAAGTGTATTCTTTCATTTTGCAGAGATGAATGTGCAAGTATTTAATGTCACATAATTTTAAGAGCAGCGATTTCCAAATGGTTTTTTTTTTTTTTTTTTTTTTTGCGGTACGCGGGCCTCTCACTGTTGTGGCCTCTCCCGTTGCGGAGCACAGGCTCTGGA